>NC_092788.1:43065157-43212657 GCF_047496795.1 Chiloscyllium punctatum
CAACATGAGGGAGCGACACACACGAAACGTGGGAGTGAGGGACATGCAGCGAAGGGGGACACACACAAACACATACTGTAAGGATGTGACACATACTCGCTGGGTGTGTGTGTGTGAGGGACTTGCTGAGACACACAGAGAGGAAAGAGCACGCACACGCACAGCGAGGGATGGACACGCACACACAGTGAGAGAGAGACACATACACATTGCGAGGGAGGGACACACACACACACACACAAACACAGTGAGCGAGAGACACACAAACAGCGAGGGAGGGAAACGTACACACACACAGTGAGGGAGGGAGGGACACACACACACGGAGCGAGGGAGGGAAAGACATGCACACACACAGCGAAGGAGGGTCGTACACAAACACACAGCGAGGCATGGACACACACACAGGGAAGGAGGGACAAGCACACACATGGCGAGGGGGAGGGCATGTGCACAGAAATTAAGAGGGGGCACACACACGCAGCGAAAGAGGACATGCACAGACACGGCAAGGGTGGGACACACACAGCAAGGGGGGACATGCACTCACACAGTGAGGGGAGATGCGCACACGCAGTGACGGGGATATACACAAAGAGCAAGGGAGGGACACACACACACACACACACACACACACACACACACACAAGGGACGGATACACACACACACAGCGAGGGAGTGACGTGCACACACAGCAAGAGTGTCTCACACACACAAAGCAAGGGAGGGACACACACACATACACACAGTTAAGGGGATACACCCAGACACACAGTGAGGCAGGGACACACACACACACACACAGCGTGAGAAGGACACACAGATCCACCGTGAGGGAGTGACACACACACACACACACACACACACACACACACACACACACACACAGAGCGAGGGAGGGACACTCACATACACTGCAAGAGGGACACACATACTCACAGCAAGAGGGGGACATGTGCATGCACAAGCACACAAATACAGGCACACAGCGAGAGAAGGACACACAAATACACAGCAAGGGAGGGACGCGCGCGCGGACACACACACACACACACACACACACACACACACACAGCGAGGGAGAGACACACACACACACATACATGTAGCGAGGGGGCAACACATGCACACACAGCGATAGAGGGCCACACACACACACACGCACAGCAAGAGGGGGACACACACACAGTGAGCGAGAGACACACAAACAGCGAGGGAGGGAAACGTACACACACACAGGGAGGGAGGGAGGGACAGACAGACAGACACACACACACACACACACACACACACACACGGAGCGAGGGAGGGAGGGAAAGACATGCACACACACAGCGAAGGAGGGTCATACACAAACACACACAGCAAGGGAGGGGCACACACACACAGGGAAGGAGGGACAAGCACACACATGGCGAGGGGGAGGGCAAGTGCACTGAAATTAAGAGGGGGCACACACACGCATCGAAAGAGGACATGCACAGACACGGCAAGGGAGGGACACACACAGCAAGGGGGGACATGCACTCACACAGTGAGGGGAGATGCGCACACGCAGTGATGGGGATATACACAAAGAGCAAGGGAGGGACACACACACACACACACAGCGAGGGAGTGACGTGCACACACAGCAAGAGGGTCTCACACACACAAAGCAAGGGAGGGACACACACACATACACACAGTTAAGGGGATACACCCAGACACACAGTGAGGCAGGGACACACACACACACTCACACAGCGTGAGAAGGACACACAGATCCACCGTGAGGGAGTGACACACACATACACAGCGAGGGAGGGACACTCACATACACTGCAAGAGGGACACACATACTCACAGCAAGAGGGGGACATGTGCATGCACAAGCACACAAATACAGGCACACAGCGAGAGAAGGACACACAAATACACGGCAAGGGAGGGACGCGCGCGCGGACACACACACACACAGCGAGGGTGGGACACACACACACATACACATAGCGAGGGGGCAACACATGCACACACAGCGAGGGAGGGCCACACACACACACACATACAGTTAAGGGGATACACGCAGACACACAGCGAGGGAGGGACACCCAGACACACAGTGAGGGAGTGAGACTCACATACATATCAAGAGAGACACACACTCACAGCAGGAGGGGGACACGCGCACACACACACAGAGCAAGGGAGAGAAGGACATGTACACACAGCATGGGAGGGACACGCACACACAGCAAGGGGGGACATGTACTTACACACGCACAACAAGAGACACACACACACACACACACAGGGGTTACTGACACATACACAGTGAGGGACATGCACACACACACACACAGCGAGGGAGGACACACACATACACAGAAAGGGAGGCACACGCACACACACAGACAACGAGGGATGGACAGACACACACAGCGAGGGAGGGAGACACACACACACACACAGCGAGGGAGGGGACACACACACACACACACACACACAGCGAGGGAGGGGACACACACACACACACCCACACACACACAGCGAGGGAGGGGACACACACACACACACCCACACACACAGCGAGGGAGGGACACACACACACACACAGCGAGGGAGAGGCACATACACACACAGAGCGAGGGAGAGGCACATACACACACAACGCGAGGGAGTGACACACACACACAAACAGCGAGTGAGGAACACGCAGTGAAGTGGGGACACACAAACACATACTGTGATGGTGTGACTCGTACACACATACAACGAGGAAGGGACATGCGCGCGCGCACACACACACACACAGCGAGCGAGAGACACGCAGCAAGGGAGGGCCACGCATACACACAGCGAGAGAGGGCCATTCACAAACGAGTGGGGGACACGCACACACAGCAAGAGTGAGAGACATGCTCACACAACACAACGAGGTAGGGACACACACTCACAGCGAGGGAGGGACACACAAAAATACACTCACAGTGAGGGACACACGGACACGCGCACTCACAGCGAGGGAGGGACACGCGCACGCACAGCGAGGGAGGGACACGCGCACTCACAGCGAGGGAGGGACACGCACACTCACACAGCGAGGGAGGGACACGCACACTCACACAGCGAGGGAGGGACACGCACACTCACACAGCGAGGGAGGGACACGCACACTCACACAGCGAGGGAGGGACACGCACACTCACACAGCGAGGGAGGGACACGCACACTCACACAGCGAGGGAGGGACACGCACACTCACACAGCGAGGGAGGGACACGCACACTCACACAGCGAGGGAGGGACACGCACACTCACACAGCGAGGGAGGGACACGCACACTCACACAGCGAGGGAGGGACACGCACACTCACACAGCGAGGGAGGGACACGCACACTCACACAGCGAGGGAGGGACACGCACACTCACACAGCGAGGGAGGGACACGCACACTCACACAGCGAGGGAGGGAGCAGCACACACAGCAAGAGCGACGCGCAGACAGTGAGAGAGGGACACGCACACAAACGCTCACACAGCAAGGGAGGGACACACAGACACACAGTGAGTGAGTGATACGCATACAGACACCCTCACACACTGCAAGAGGGACACGCACACACACAGCAAGGGTGGGACACGCACACACACAGCGAGGGTGGGACATGTGCTCAGAAAGCGAGTGGACACACACACACACACACACACACACATACAGCAAGGGGACAAACACACACACAAAGTGAGGGAGGGTGACACGCAGATATAAGCACACACAAACACACACACACACAGTGAGGGAGGGACACGCACACACACAGCGAGGGAGGGACACACACACACACACACACAGTGAGGGAGGGACACGCACACACACAGCGAGGGAGGGACACGCACACACACAGCGAGGGAGGGACAAACACACACACTGAGAAGAGTTACACACACACACAGCGTGGGAAGTGGACATACACACAAACACACACAAACACAGAACAATGGAGGTACACGTGCACACACAGTAATGTGTCTCCTCGGACGTGTAATCATCCAGCTCTCACTCCAGTCTGCTCCCTCACAGGGTCACCGTCTCTGTGACTCCCAGGTACAACTAGGCCTCGATCCTCAGTGCGGATTTATATTCTCCCAGGTGGGGGTCAGCCTCAAGCTCCTGCTCCAAGTTGCTCCCTCACACAGTCATTCCGTCTGTGACTCGGTGCTGACTTCGAGCCTCCTGCTCTGCTTTTTATCCAAATCCAAGTCCCAGTCGGCCTTGACCCTCCCTACTGATTTATATTCTCCCGTTTTGTGCTGCTCTCTCTCAGGTTCCCTCCCTTTGTGACTCTCAAGTAATGGTAGGCCTCAAGCCTCAGCTGAGATTTATAACACCCCATTCCGCACTGCTCTCTTACAGGATCGCCGTTGTGCCTGGAAGACAGTGGGAAAGAGGAGGATGAGACAGAGCAGAGGGTGTTACAGTGATTGAGGGAGCTGTAGGGGATGGAACAGGTTATCGGGGGAGCGACGCAGACCTGCAGTAACTAAAGAACGTTACTGAAAGATACAGAGAGTGTTGCAGACACTGAAGAGGGCAAAGGAAATAGAGAGATGGTGGCTTGTTCATGACGGAGCTTTGTAGAGTCTAAAGGGCTTCAAAGTTTGTGAGAAGATTTGTAGCACGGGTGCTCGTTGTTGTGGTTCTGTTCACCGAGCTGGGAATTTGTGTTACAGACGTTTCGTCCCCTGTCTAGGTGACATCCTCAGTGCTTGGGAGCCTCCTGTGAAGCGCTTCTGTGATGTTTCCTCTGGCATTTATAGTGGTTTGTATCTACCGCTTCTGATTGTCAGTTCCAGCTGTCCGCTGCAGTGGCCGGTATATTGGGTCCAGGTCAATGTGCTTATTGATTGAATCTGTGGATGAGTGCCGTGCCTCTAGGAATTCTCTGGTTGTTCTCTGTTTGCCTTGGCCTATAATAGTAGTGTTGTCCCAGTCGAACTCACGTTGCTTGTCATCTGCGTGTGTGGCTACTAAGGATAGCTGGTCGTGTCGTTTCGTGGCGAGTTGGTGTTCATGGATGCGGATCGGTAGCTGTCTTCCTGTTTGTCCTATGTAGTGTTTTGTGCAGTCTTTGCATGGGATTTTGTACACTACATTGGTTTTGCTCATGTTGGGTATCGGGTCCTTCGTTCTGGTGAGTTGTTGTCAGAGAGTGGTTGTTGGTTTGTGTGCTGTTATGAGTCCTAGTGATCGCAGTAGTCTGGCTGTCAGTTCCGAACTGTTCTTGATGTATGGTAGTGTGGCTAGTCCTTTGGGTTGCGGCATGTCCTCGTTCCGTTGTCTTTCCCTGAGGCATCTGTGGATGAAATTGTGTGGAGTTTGACCCCACCCCACAGCTCACCAATAGGATAAACAACACACTGAGAAACCTCCAAAAAATAAACGGGCAGATAACCAGGTTTGACCTACAGAGAATGAAACCTGAAAGCAACAACACCCCCAGATTCTATGGACTACCTAAAGTGCACAAACCAGCCATCCCACTCAGACCCATAGTATCACTACCAGAGACACCATCACACAAACTGGCTCAAGAACTACAGCAGAAACTGAAACACCTGATCAGCGGATCCAGACACTCTGTACAGTCAACACAGGAATTCTTGGACATCATCAGAAATATACACAAAGACAAGGAAGAAACTATGGTCTCATTCGATGTAACAGCACTGTTCGCCTCTATCGACAAAACCCTAGCCAGAGAAACAATAGCCACCCTGCTGGACACACAGAACAGACAACAGGACGGTGAACCTATCAACAAAGACGCATACTCAAACTACTGGACCTGTGCCTCACAACACACTTCACATTCAACAACCAAATATATGAACAAATCAACGGAACACCCATGGGCTCACCCATCTCTGGATTCATAGCAGAAGCAGTAATGCAAAGATTAGAACAAACAGTCTTACCGCAAATTCAACCCAAACTCTGGGTCAGATATGTGGATGACACCTTTGTAATCATTAAAAACACAGAAATAGAGAACACACACCGGATCATCAACGCCACACTCACAGGAATCCGATTCACGAGAGAGGAAAAAAAGGACAACCAACTCCCATTCTTAGACGTGACTGTACAGAGAACACCAAATGGAGAATTCACCACAAAGGTTTACAGGAAAGACACACACACAGACCAAGTCCTAAACTACGAAAGCGACCACCCCAACACACACAAAAGAGGTTGCATCAAGACACTGTTCAAAAGGGCCACAACACACTGCAGTACACCAGAACTGCAAAAAGAGGAAGAAGAACACCTATACAATGTATTCGCCAAAAACGGATACCCCCGCAATTTCATTAGGGATTGTCTGTATGGATTTGCGAGACGACTGTCCTCTGATATTGATGAGGGCAGTGCAGATGGTGTGGTTTATATGGAGTTCATTAAGGTCTTTGACAAGATCCCACACGGAAGGCTGGTCCCAAAGGGAAGATCCCATGGGATCCAAGGTAAGTTGGTAAATTGGCACCACAATTGGTGGAGGGTTGGTTTTGTGATTGAAAGCCTTTGCCCAGCGGGTGTACCACAGGGATCTGTGCAGGAGCCATTGCTGTTCATTATGGACATTAATCACTCGGATGTGAAAGCAGAAGGTAACATTAATAGGTTTGCAGATAACCTGAAAGGTGAGGGTGTTGTCCACAGTGAGGGGGATGGACTCAGGCTGCAGTCTGATATCGATCAGATGATAAACTGAGCAGAGTAATGGCAGACAGAGTTTACTTCTGATCACTGTGAGGTAATGTACTGTGGGAAGTCTAATAAACAAATGATATCCATCATGAATGGTAGGTCCTCCTGGTGTAGTGAGGAATACAGGGACCTTGGTGAGCAAGTCCCTGGATGTCTGAAAGTGTCAGCACAGGTAGACAGGGTGGGGAATACACCTGAACTGGGAGCAGGAGGGGGACCCACATCCTGGTGGGGAACGTTGCTGGAGCTGCTCGAGGGGATTTAAACTCATCTGGCAGGGCTGTGTGACCCCAAAGATTCGTAAGGCCAGAAAGAAAGTTGAGGCTGGTACAAATGTTCGAGAGAGCAATGCAAGTAGACAAGGCAGGGCAAGAACATAGCAGACAATTAGGGAAAACTGGTGGATTAAACTGAAATTATTTCAATGCAAAGGGCCAGATAGATAAGGCAGATGAACCCAGAGTATGGATGGGAACATGGGATTGGGATCCCATAGATATTACAGAAACACAGCTGAGGGAGCAACAGGAGCAGCAGCTCAATGTTCTGGAGACAGATACTACAGGAAGGATAGAACAGGAGGCAAAACAGGAGGAGAGCTGGTGGGTTTGATTGGGGGAAACATCCCAGCAGTACCTAGAGGGAGGATTCATGTAGGATCGCCCAGTTAAACGATATTAGTGGAACTGAGAAATAAAAATTGGTCATTAGTTTTCTACGGTCGTACTACAGCGATAGGCAATGGGAGATGGAGGAGCAAATATGTCAGGAGATTTCAGATATCTCTGAGAATAATAGGGGATCTTAACTGTTCCAAACCTGGACTGGGATTGTTACTGTGTTAAGCATTTGGAAGGAAGGAATTTGTTAAGTGTGTTCCGAAAACTCCCAGTCATTATGTAAGTGGCCCAACTGGAGAATGGGGCTAAACCTGACCTCCCCTTGGGAAACAAGGTCAGGAACGGGACTGAGGTGTTAGTGGGGGAGCACTTTGGAAAGTTACCACAATTGTATTAGTTTGAAAATAGCGATGGAAAAGGACAGGCCTGAACCACAAGTTAAAGTTATTCAATGGAGCAAGATAGTATTAGACAGGAATTTTTAAAGTAGATCTGGGGAGGCTATTTGCAGGTAAAGGGAAGTCTGGGCAAGTAGGAATATTTTAAAACCGAGATAAAAGGAGCGTTCAGCGCCAGCGTGTTCCTGTTAGTGTGCAGCTCAATGCTGACTGAATTAGGAAACACTGGCTGAGTTTCTGGGCTGTGGTCAAGAAAAAAAGGGGTCACATGTCAGATATAACTGGCTGACTCAAGGGAATCCCTTCAGGAGCATCGGGGCTGTAGGAATACACTTAGGATGGAAATCAGGAATGTAAAAAGGGAGCATGAGATCACTTTGGCAGAGAAAGTTAAGGAGAATCCAAAGAGACTCTACAAGTGTATTAAGAGCAAAAGAAGAGCTCGGGACAAACCCGGTCTCCTTAATGATCAATGAAGGCAACAATGTGTGAAACTACAAGATCCAAAACAAATATTTCACTTTGGAACTTCCTGTGGATAAAGACTGGGGCGCTCAGGGAACTAAACAGTGTTTGGCCTGACCACTATTGGAATACTGTGTGCAATTCAGGTCTCAATGCCATCGGAAGGATGTCGTGGAACCTGAAAGGGTTCAGAAGAAATGACCAAAGACGTTGCCAGGGTTGGAGGGTTTGTACTTCAGGGAAAAGCCTGAATAGGCTGGGACTGTTTTCAGTTGAACATGGGAGGCTGAGGAGTTAACTGATAAAAGGTGTTTAAAATCATGATGGTCATCGACAGGGTCAATAGACAAGGTCATTTCCCCAGGCGAGGGAAACTTTTCAAAGGGGTCTAAAGGACAATGGTCTCCCACAGAGTGGATGGAATAAGCTGCCAGAGCAAATAGTGGAGGCTGACAGATATACATTTAAAATGCATGTGGATGGGTGTATGAATAGCAAAGGTTCAGAGGGATATTGGCAAAATTGTGGCAAATGTGACTAGAAACGTCATGCAGGAGTTGGTCCGAAGGGCCCGTTTCCGTGCTGTACATCTCTATGACTCAATGTCTTGAAATGAGTCCACATTATAGAAAAGGAGGTGCGGGAGGTTTTAAAACACAAAGGTAGATAAATCCCCAGGACCTGATCAAATGGATCTCAGGACATTGTGGGAAGCTGGTGAAGAAATTGTAGGGCCCCTAGCAGAGATATTTGTACCATAGAGTGCTATGTATGATAGGCTGTTAGACTGGAGGGTGGCATTGTGGACAGTGAAGAAGGTTTTCTGAGATTACAAAGGGATCCTGATGAATTGTGTGAATGGCTGAAAAACTGTAGATGGAGTTCAATCTGAATAAATGTGAGGTAATGCATTTGGAACAACAAACACTGGCAGGACTTATACAATTAATGGGAGGACCTTCAGTAGTGTTGTAGAACAGAGGGACCTCAGGGTTCAGCTACATAATTCATTGAAATTTGCAACATGGAGAGACAGGATAGTTTAAAAAAAGGTGCTTGCCTCACTTGCTTTCATTGCTCAGTCCTTTGGATATCGGAGTTGAGTAGTCGCATTGAGATTATACAGGCCATTGGTGAGTCCTCTTCTGGAATACTGTGTCCAGTTCTGGTCGCCCAGTTATAGGAAGGATATTATTAAGCTGGAAAGGGTTGGGAGGAGATTTACTGGGATGTGGCTGGGTACGAAAGGCTTCAGTATAAAGAAAGGCTGAATAGGTTGGTATTTTTCACTGAAACCTGAATGTTGACAGATAACATTATAGTAGTTTATAAAATCATGAGGGGGATAGATAGAGTTAATGGGAGTTGTCTTTTCCCATGGACAGGGGAGTTTCAAGACAAGGCACTACATTTTTAAGTTTAGTGGAGAGACATATAAAATAAAAGACATGAGGCACATTGTTACACAGAGGGTGGGTTGTGTGTGAAATGAACTTCCCAAGGAAGGAGTGAACATGGGGACAATTACAATGTTTAAAAGACATTTGGGTTAGTACAGGAATAGGAAAGGTTTGAAGGGATATGATCCAGGAACTGTCAGGTGGAATGAGATCAGTTTTAGAGTATGGATAGCATTAACCAAATAGTACGGTATGACTCTGACTATAATTATAATGTTGTGTCATTCATTCAGAAAGGCTGCAAGAGAAAGCCAGGGAGCTACAGACTGATGAGCAAGACAACAGGGTGGGTCAGTTATTGGAGGTCATTCTGAGAGGTAGGCCTTACATGCATTTGGAAAGATAAGGCCTGATTACGGACAGCCAGCATGACTTTGTGCGTGGGAAAACATGTCCCACAAACTTGACTGGAGTTTGCTCAAGATGTGACCAAAAAGATAGACGAAGGGAGAGCAACAGATGTTGTTTCTGGCTTCCACAAACCCTTGTTCAGGGTGTAGCATGATACATTGGTTAGTAAGGGTAGATCACAAGGGATCAGGGAGAGCTAGCCAACTGGATACAAAATGGGATGACAGTGGGAGACAGAGGGTGGTGGGAGAGGGTTGTTGTTCAGACTGGGGCCTCTGACCAGCAGTGTGCTGTAAGGATTGGTGCTGGGACCACTGTTGTGCACCATTTACATAAACAATCTGAGTGAAAATATAGGAGTCCCTGTTAGTACGTTTATGGATACCAAGATTAGTGGAAGAGTGGGCAGGGAATATAGTTATCAAAGGGGATGTTAATCAACTGGGTCAGTGGGCCAAGGAATGAAAGATGGAGTTTAATTCAGGTGTTGGATTTAGTTCAGACAAACCAAGGAGGACTAACATGGGTAATAGTTGGGCCCTGGACAGTGTTGGAGAAAAGGGAGAGACCAAGGGGTGCAGTTACATTGTTCCTTGGACTGGCATCACAGGGCGACAGGGTGTTGAAAGCGGCAATTGGCACACTTGTCTTCATTGGTCAGAGCATTGAGTACATGAGTTGGAGATATTGGTAACACTGTCGTCAATATTTCTCCTGGACAGGGGAGGCCACGGGGTGACCTTATAAAGGTTTATGAAACCATGTAGGGTCTAAGTAAGGTGAATAGCCAAGGGTAGGTGAGTCCAAACCTAGAGGCATAAACATGAGGTAAGAGAACAAGGATTTAAAGAGGGAGCTGAGGGGCAACATTATCCACAGAGGATGGTGCATAGACGGAATGGACTGCCAGAGGAAATGGTAAAAACAAGTACAATTACAACATGGAAAAGACACTCGGGCAGGTACATGGAGAGGAGAAGGTATGAAGGAATATGAGCCAAACACAGGCAAACACGACTCATTCCATTTAGGGAACCTTGGCCGAAGAGTCATGCCACACAGAAACAGACCCGATGTCTCCAAGTATTGGAGGAGGAGACTATCGAGACAAGGCATGTTGTAGAGACTGAAGCAAGTTACAGCGATACGGATGGTCATCTGGACTGGAGGTTTCAAATATGTGAAATAATTGGTGAGAGGGGAGGAGATGACAGAGATAGGAACTGTTATAGGAGTTAGAATGATTGAAGACACTGGTCCACAATACAAGCCATAGATACAGTGTTGGAGAGGGAATAGGGAACAGAAAGATCCCAGGCAGCATTACCACCCTCTCGGGGGAGGCCTGCTGTCCCCTCAGTTGTTCTGATGCTCCCTAAGAAAGCACAGGCCTGGACTGATACCTGGGAACTCCCGATGCTGTCTAATTATAACAAAACTTGCAGCAGGTGTGGTGATTGAGCCTGGGGTGAGTCTGTACTGTGCTCCCCCTCCAGCACTTTCTCTATGTCATGTCTTGTTAGCTGATGTTTGGATCCCCCTTATTACTTTCTGCTCTGTGCAATGGAATGATCTTACCTGGCAGCAGGATTTATTGAAGACTCCCGACCTCCCTGACTTTGTCTTTCTGGCTGACCAACCATCGTCCCAACCAGCACTTGGCAAGTCTATTGAGTCAGGAACTTCATGAGTACCTGTAGAAGACACAGAAATAGGCAGAATGGGAAATTAGACTAATGCTTTGAGGGTTACACATATAGAATGGCACTGAGCCCACAGATATCTGGAAATTCCCAGTCTACATTCCTGACCTGTGCTGCCTCATCTCTCTGGAGTGGAGAATTCTGTTGGCTCATGATCTGGAGTAGCTTCAGAAGTGAGAGATGCTGACAGAGGCAGCAATTAGACCCACACAGTGAGGGATACCACAGGGAGAGGTACTGAGTCACATCACTAGAATGCCGAGTCAAACAATTGTGCAGGAAGAAAGGGTTTTGATTCATGTTGCACTGGGATATACAAACTGTGAGCAGGTGAAGTGAAGGCCTAGTGGCAATATTGTGTGACAATTTATCCAGAAACTCAGCAAGTGTTCTCTGGACACAGGTTCAAATCCCACCATTGCAAATGATTGAATGGGAAGTAAATGTTTCAAAAACGATGTAATTAAAAACCTGTAAATAAGTATTAAACAATTGCTGATGTTAAGAAAAATCCATCAGGTGCATTCCTGTCTTTAGTGAAGTAATCGAAGATGGGACTGGGATATCACAGGTATTACAGAAACAACAGATGAGGGAGGGACAGGACAGGCAGCTCAATGTTCCAGGGGACAGATGCTGCAGGAAGGACAGAAGGGGAGCTGAGAGAGGAGGAGAGCTGCTGGTTCTGATGGGGTGAAACATCCCAGCAGGACTGAGAGAGGATATTCCTGCAGGATCGCCCAGTGACGCTGTGTACGTGGAATTAATCAATAACAATGGGGCTTCCCTTTCCTCTGATTGTTCTACAGACCCCGGGAGCCCCGCCCTCCTGCACCTTGACCTTCTCAAGATGGCGGCCCTGAGCTTCCTCTTCCCTCAAACAAATGGCGGCCGTGACCCTGGGCCCCTTCCCTGATCAGAGACCGCCACCTCCTTACCCGGGCCTGGAGGGTCTTCTACGAGTTTTTTTTTTAACCTTTATGCAGGACTTGTGAATTCTCTCCGCTCCTTTCTCCCGGCGAGGCTCCCACACACTGGCTCTGAGCGCCGCTCTCTGGAACCGATCGCAGCCGCTGCCGGAGAAAGTAGCTCCATGTCTCTCTCTCTGTGTCCTGACCAATGTGACACTGCGCATGCTCTGCATAGAAACCAAACTGCGCGTGCGTCTGAGGTTATCAGTGAATTCAGAGAGAATATTCATAACTGCAAAGACTTATGGGTAAAATATTAGTCATTAACAATTGCTTTGTCGAGTTATAGTCATGGAGATGTATAACATGTAAATTGTCTGGTCCAAATCAACCATACCGGCCAGGTATGTAAATCACCAACTGTTCTGGGAGTTTGAAAAGAAGTTTTTTACTCGAGTAGTGTAAATCGATCGGAAATATGTACGTTATCAGATTTACATTTAAACTACAGTATTTTTTAAAACCTCACATTGATTTATGAGAGACGTTTAATGCTCCACTATGTCGTGAGAATGATCAATCCTGCAAAATAGTTTGCTCTCTGACCAATCTTGAAGCGTTCACTCCCGAGAATTCTTTGGCCCCTCTCCTCACTCACTCTGGTTAAAGGACCGGCCGCTCCTCCGTCCTCCTGTTCCGCCCCTTCCTCCCAATTGCAGAGTTGATTCAGGCGTGACTTAGCAGGCAAGGGATAAAGGAAGTTCAAGTCGATGTTTTGTGACGCGGTGAAAATATCCCGAATCTTGGATCGAGAGGCCTGGGTTCAATTCACAGCTTGTGCAGATGTATGCAATAACAACTTTTAGCAGGTTCATCAGGAAAACCAAGGGAAGTCAGGAGCAGAGTGAAAACAAGAGAAAATGCATACAATGTGGTGAGGCTCTCAATGCTCAGATGATTTGACTCTTTACCAAGTGTTTCATGGTCCCAGTACAGACTGTTGCACTGCTCTGAGTGCACAGCCAGATACCACGATTGTAGGGCAAAGTGGTGGGATATAGAGGTGCTTTTCTGAAAGGCGCTTGGTTTTTGTGGTGAAAACAGTTGAGAAGGAGTCGGGTTTTGAATGGAGCTACCTGTCCCCCTCCTGTTGCAGCCTCTTGTTATTGCCCTGACTCTACCTCGTACATGGAGAAAGTGAGGACTGCAGATGCTGGAGATCAGAGCTGAAAAATGTGTTGCTGGAAAAGCGCAGCGGGTCAGGCAGCATTCTCTACCTCGTACATGTTTGGTAGAGATCAGTGATACTTCGTAAGCCCACAATACAAGATCCATCACTCTGTTTAAGACAGTAAAAATCTCTTGTAGCACAATAGTCATAGAACAATCCAGCAGAACAGGCCCTTCGATCCTTGATGTTGTGCCAACCTGTGAACTATTCTTAGCTCGTCCCCCTACACTGTCCTGAAAACACCCATGAGCTTATCTAAAAGATTGTTTAAATCTCACTAACGTGGCTGAGTGAACTACATTAGTAGGTAGTGGATTCCATGCCCTAACCACTCTGAGTAAAGAACCTGCCTCTGACATCTGTCTTAAATCTATCACTCCTCAATTTGCAGATATACCGCCTCATACACAATAATGTCATCATCCTAGGAAAAAGACTTTCACTGTCTACCCTATCTAAGCCACTGATCATCTTGTATGTCTCTATCAAATCCTCTCTTAGCCTTCTTCTTGCCAATGAGAACACGTTCAAGTCTCTCAACCTTTCCTCATAAGACCTTCCCTCCAGATCACACAACATCCTGGTAAATATCCTCTGCACCTTTTCCCATGCTTCCACATCCGTCCCGAAATATGGGCACCAGAACTGTACACAATATTCCAAATATGGCCGCACCAGTGTTTTGTATCGTTGCGGCATGATATTGCGGCTCCAGAACTCAATCCATCTACGAATGAAATCTAACACACTGTATGCCGCCTTAACAGTACTGTACACCTGGGTGGCAACTTTCAGGCATCTATGTACATGGCCTCCAACATTCTTCTGCACATCTACACTACCAAGAATCTTTCCATTGACCCGGTACTCCGCCTTCCTGTTATTCTTCACAAAGTGCATCACCTTACGTTGAGCTGCATTGAACTCCATTTGCCAACATTCAGCCCAATTCTGCAGTTTATCCAAGTCCCCCTGCAACCTGCAACATTCTTCCACACTGTCCACTACTCCACTGACTTTCGAGTCATCTGCAAATTTACTAATCCATCCATCTATGCCTGCGTCTAAGACTTTTATAAAAATGACAAACAGCAGTGATCCCAAAACAGATCCTTGTGGCACACCACTAATAACTGCACTGGAGGCTGATTATTTTCCATCATCCACCACTCGCTGCCTTCTTTCAGAAAGCCAGTTTCTAATCCAAACTGCTAAATCACACTCAATTCCATGTTGCTGCATTTTATCTAACAGCCTACCATGTGGAACCTTATCAAAGGCTTTACTGAAGTCCATGTATACCACGTCAACTGCCCTACCCTCATCTATATGCTTGGTCACCATCTCAAAAATACTCAATGAGGTTTGCGAGACATGACCTGTCCTTGACGAAACCATATTGACGATCTGAACTCATATTGTTGTTTGCCAGATGATTACAAATGGTGTCTCTTATAATCCTTTCCAAAACCATTCCTACAACAGAAGTAAGGCTCACTGGTATATAATTACCTGGGTCATCTCTACCGCCCTTCTTGATCAAGGGCATAACATTTGCAATCATCCAGTCCTCTGGTAGTGAACTTGTCAGCAATGACAACTCAATATCAAAGCTGAAGTCTTTGCTATCTCCTCCCTAGCTTCCTAGACAATCTACAGATAAATCCCATCTAGCCCAGAGGACTTGTCTACTTTCAATCCTTCTAGAATTGATAACATCTGTTCGTAACTAACCTCGATCCTTTCTAGTCTAACATCTTCTACCTCATTATTATCTACAATATTCTAATTTTCCTGAGTGAAAACCAATGAGAAATGTTTGTTTAGCACCTCTCCGATTTTCACAGTGTCCACACTCAACTTTCCTCTTCTGTCTTTGATTGGCCCTATTCCTACTCTATCGTTTATTCCTCACATACCTATAGAAAGCTTTAGGTTCTCCTTTATTCTATTTGCTAAAGACTGCTCGTGTCCTCTCTTTGCTCTTCTTAACTCTCTTAAAATCCTTCCTAGCTGATCTGTAAGTCTCCATCGCCTCATCTGTACCATTTGTCTCATCAACACATAAGCCTCCTACTTCTTCTTAACAAGAGATGCAATTTCTGTAAATCATGGTTCCCTTACCTTATCACTTCCTCCCTGCCTGACAGGGACATACCTATCAAGGACACGCAATATCTGTTCCTTAAACCAGCTCCACATTTCCATTGTCTGCATCCACTGCATTTCGCTACCCCATCCGATGCATCCTAATTCTTGCATAATCGCATTATAATTGCCACTGCCCCATCGATAAGTCTTCACCTGTGGCATGTACCTATCCCTTTTCATCGCTAAACTAAACATAACTGAATTGTAATCACTCTCTCCAAAGTGCTCACCTACACCTAAATCAAACACCTCGTCTCGTTCATGACCAAGCACCAGATCCAATGTGGCCTCCCCTCTTGTCGGCCCTTCGACATCCTGTGTCAGGAAACCCTCCTGTACACATTGGACAAAAACTGATCTATCCGTCATACTTGAGTTATAGAATTTCCAGTCAATATTGGGGAAGTTAAAGTCCCCCATAATGACCACCATGTTACTTTCACTCCTACCCAGAGTAATTTTCCTAATCCTCTCTTCCCCCTCCCTGGAACTCTGTGGCGGCCTATAAAAAATCCAAGCAGTGTGACCTCCCCTCTCCTGTTTCTAACCTCAGCCCACACTACTTCAGTAGACAAGTCCTCACCAAATGTTCTCTCAGCCACCGTTATACTATCCTGGACTAACATGACATCCACGGGCCCATTGCGATGCTTCAAATTCCATGAGGCAGCCATACTGTCTATGACAGACAGACTCAGTCTGGAACCTCCTCTATCCTTAAGACCTTATGCACTGCCTACGCTCCTCCATTTCCCCTTTGCACGTTCCCTTTTCAACCCACCCCACCCCACCTGCATCACTCCACAATTGGAGCTGTCAAGGGCAGAAGTGTGTAGAAAACCCTCCCTAACCTTCTCTATCCTCTTTTAAGATGTATTTTAAAATCATTCTCCTTAATCAATGTTTTGATCATCCATGAAACACCTTAGGAGATTGGCCATTATGAAAGAGTCCATACAAAGCAAGTAGTTGTTGTTATTGCTGTACATTAGGGGAAACAGAAATGATGCTTTCAAAATTCTAACAAGAAAGTCACTGATAGGCGCAGTGTGTAGGCTAAATAAAAACATCACATTGGGATGGACAATAAACAAAGAAATAACTAATGCCTGTAAAAATGGCATGTCTATTACCATGGGTGATTTTAATCTACATGTAGATTGGTCGAACCAGCTCAGTCAGGGTAGCCTTGAGGAGTTCATTAAGTGTATACATGATAGTTTTTTTGAACAGTATGAAATGTAACCGACAAGGAGCCAGCTATCCAACATCTGGCCCCCGTGCAATGAGACAGGAATAGTTAATGACCTCAGAGTTAGGGATCCTCTTGGAAGAAGTGATCACTGTATGGTTGAAGTTAGAATACATATGGAGAGTGTGAAGAAAAATTACCTGCCCTTGATCTCTTCATAGCCAACTGCCACTGTGACATTAACCACCTCAACTTCTCCACCCCTCTCACCCACTTCAACCTCTCACCCTCGGGACGTGCATCCCTCCACTCCATCCGTTTCAACCCCAACCTCACTATCAAACGGGCAGACAAGGGAGGCGCGGTAGTAGTTTGGCGCACCGACCTTTACACCGCTGAGGCGAAACGCCAGCTCGTGGACACCTCCTCCTGCTGCCCCCTTGACCATGACCCCACCTCCCACCACCAAACCATCATCTCCCAGACCATCCATAACCTCATCACCTCAGGGGATCTCCCATCCACCGCCTCCAACCTCATAGTCCCTCAACCCCACACCGCCAGTTTCTACCTCCTGCTCAAAATCCACAAACGTGACTGCCACGGCCGACTCATTGTCTCAGCCTGATCCTGCTCCACCGAACTCATCTCTGCATACCTCGACACGGTCCTGTCCCCCTTAGTCCAAGAACTCCCCACCTACGTTTGGGACACAACCCACGCCCTCCACCTTCTCCATGATTTTCGTTTCCCCGGCCCCCAACGCCTTATCTTCACCAGTCCCTATACACCTCCAACCCCCATCATGAAGAACTCAAAGCCCTCCGCTTCTTCCTTTCCCACCGAACCAACCAGTACCCTTCCACTGACACCCTCCTTCGACTGACTGAACGGGTCCTCACCCTGAACAACTTCTCTTTCCAATCCTCCCACTTCCTCCAAACCAAAGGAGTAGCCAGGGGCACCCGCATGGGCCCCAGCTATGCCTGCTTCTTTGTAGGATATGTGGAACAGTCCATCTTCCGCAACTACACTGGCACCACCTCCCACCTTTTTCTCCGCTACATCGATGAATGTATCGGCGCTGCCTCATGCTACCACGAGGAGGTTGAACAGTTCATCCACTTCACCAACACCTTCCACCCCGACCTCAAATTCACCTGGACCGTCTCAGACTCCTCCCCCCATCTTCCTAGATCTTTCCATTTCTATCCCGGGCGACCGAATCAACACGGACATTTACTATAAACCGACCGACTCCCACAGCTACCTAGACTACACCTCCTCCTACCCTGCCTCCTGTAAAAAATGCCATCCCATATTCAAAATTCCTTCGTCTCCGCCGCATCTGCTCCCAGGAGGACCAGTTCCAATACCGTACAACCCAGATTGCCTCGTTCTTCAAAGACCGCAATTTCCCCCAGACGTGGTCGACGATGCCCTCCACCGCATCTCCTCCACTTCCCGCTCCTCCACCCTTGAGCCCCGCCCCTCCAACCACCACCAGGACAGAACCCCACTGGTCCTCACCTACCACCCCACTAAACACCATATACAGCGTATCATCCATCGTCATTTCAGCCACCTCCAAATGGACCCCACCACCAGGGATATATTTCCCTCCCCTCCCCTATCAGTGTTCCAAAAAAACCACTCCGTCCGTGACTCCCTTGTCAGGTCCACACCCAGACCAACCCAACCTCCACTCCCGGCACCTTCCCATACAACCGCAAGAAATGCAAAACTTGCGCCCACACCTCCCCCCTTACTTCCCTCCAAGGCCCCAAGGGATACTTCCATATCCACCACAAATTCACCTGCACCTCCACACACATCATTTATTGCATCCGCTGCACCCGATGTGGCCTCCTCTATATTGGGGAGACAGGCTGCCGACTTGCGGAACATTTCAGAAAACACTTCTGGGACACCTGGACCAACCAGACCAACCATCCCAACCACCCCGTGGCTCAACACTTCAACTCCCCCTCCCACTCCACCAAGGACATGCAGGTCCTTGGACTCCTCCATCGTCAGACCATAGCAACACGATAGTTGGAGGAAGAGCGCCCCATCTTGCGCCTAGGAACCCTCCAACCACAAGGGATGAATTCAGATTTCTCCAGTTTCCTCATTTCCCCTACCCCCACCTTGTCTCAGTCAAATCCCTCGAACTCAGCTCCGCCTTCCGAACCTGCAATCTTTTTCCTGACCTCTCCAGCCCCCACCCCCACTCCGGCCTATCACTCTTACTTTGACGTCCTTCCACCTATCGCATTTCCAACGCCCCTCCCCCAAATCCCTCCTCCCTACCTTTTATCTTACCCTGCTGGACACACTTTCCTCATTCCTGAAGAAGGGCTTATGCGCGAAACGTCGATTCTCCTGTTCCTTGGATGCTGCCTGTCCTGCTGCGCTTTTCCGGCAACACATTTTCAGCTCTGATCTCCAGCATCTGCAGTCCTCACTTTCTCCTCCAGTACGAAGATAAAATCTAATACCTTGGTCCTGTGCTTGAACACGGGGAACTAAAATAGAATGAGGGAGAACCTGGATAAATTAGACTGGAAACAAACATTTTATGGTGGAACAGTTGATGAGCAGTGAAAGATTTTCAAAGACATTTTAGGAAGTGCTCAGCAAAGGCATATTCCAGTGAAAAGGAAGGACTGTAAGAAAAGGCGGTGGACAAAAGATACGGAATTCTACACCAGTTAGTTTATTCTCTGTAGTTGGAAAGATGTTTGGGTCTATTATCAAGGAAGAAATAACAGGGAATCCCGATACAAATTGTCCCATTGGGCAGACAGAGCATGGATTTACAAAGGGCAGGTCATGCTTGACAAATCATTTTGAATTCTATGAAGACATTTCGAACAAGGTGGACAACGGGGACCCAGTGGATGCGATGTACCTGGATTTCCAAAAGGCCTTCAACAAGGTGCCACGCAAATGGCTGTTGCATTATATAAGGGTGCATGGGATAGAGTATTAGCATGGGTAGAAGATTGGTTGACTAACAGGAAGCAAAGAGTGGGGATAAATAAGCTGGTTTATTCTGGCTGGCAATCAGTAACTAGTCGCGTGCCTCTAGGATGAGTGTTGGGACTGCAATTATTTAGAAATGATACAGATGATTTGGAGTTGGGGACCACATGTAGGGTGTCAAAGTTTGCATATTAGACTAAGATGAGTAGCAGGACAAAGTGTGTGGAGGACTGGGAAACTTTGCAGGGGAACATAGATACATTGAGTGAGTGGGCAATGGTTTGGCAAGTGGAATATTATGTTCAGAAATGTAAAGTCATACTCTTTGGTTGGAGTAACATTAATAAAAAGATTATTACTTGAATTTTTAAAAAGTTACATTATTTGCTATGCAGAGGCACCTGAACATCCTTCTGTAGGAGGGTTAGTCACCAGGTATAACAATCAATTCAGAAGGCAAATGGAATTTTATCCTTCATTGCTGAAGGGATTGTGTTTAAAAGCAGAGTTTATGTTCTCGCTACAGTGGGTGCTGGTGAGGCCACACCTGGAGTACTGCATGCAGTTTTTACCTCCGTGCGTGCTCAAGGATGCACTGGCCCTGGAGGGGGTGCAGAGGAGGTTAACTATGTTGATTCCGGAGGTGAAGGGTTTGACTTAACAGAGACTGAGTAGATTGGGATTATATTCATTGGAATTCAGAAGAATGGATAGATATAAAATAATGAATGGAAGAAATAAAATAGAAGTAGAGAGGATGTGTCCACTGGCAGACGAAGCTCGGACAAGAGGGCATCACCACAAGGTTAGAGGCAGCAAATTTAGGAGTGAATTGAGAAGGAACGTCTTGACCTCGATAGGAGTGCATTACCCAGGGAAGTAGTTGATGCTAGTTCAATGAACGGTTTTAAAGCTAAGTTAATTTTTTAAAAAAGAAATAATTAATTAAGGAATATGGTGCGAACGTGGGTAAATGGTTCTGCATCCACAAAATGATCAGCCATGATCTTATTGAATGGTAGAGCAGGCTCGAAGGGCAGGACGGCCTTCTCTTTTTCCTTGATCTTTTGTTCTTATATTATGCATGCCTCCATCACTCGTGACTTGGAGGTGCTGGTGTTGGATTAGGATGGACAAAATTAAAATTCACAGAACACCAGGTTATAGTCCAACCGGTTTATTTGGAAACACTACTTTGCCGGTCCTTCATCAGATGGTTGTGGGATTTTAACTTTGTCCCTCACTCTTGTAACTGAGAAATAGCAACAAAAGCCACGAAGCAGTGCGCAAGCTCCAGCCAACAGTTGGTATTGTGGACAATGAAAAAGGTTATCTCAGAATACAATGGGATATTGATCAGATGGGCCAATGGGCTGAGGACAGGCAGATAGGAATTAATATAGATAGATTAGGTTAGGATATCTGGTTGGCATCGACAGGTGTGATTGATGTCAGCGGCGGACCAATGGAAAGGCAGGGGCGGAGCTGGAGGACCTGGCGGGGCAGTTGGTCCTCCGGCCAATCAGTGAATGAGGGCGGGACTAGACTATACCACGTGATCATCCTCGCTGTGAGCGCGGATGTTTGGAATGTGTGTGTGCGGAGAGCAGTCGGTAAGGAAAGAAATAAACAGCAGGAAGCGGGAGGGAAATGGTGTTGGTATGGTCTGAGAGGTTTTACAAACATTTGCTGCACATCGGAAAATACAAATTTGAAACAGTTCCGTTTTTGCAGCAAACGGGAATATGTCTCGTTGAGTAATCGGCCCGAGTGAGCGCCGCCATCTTTATTCGGGGCAATGATTCACTGGACACGTGCGCGGCCGCCAGCTTTGTAGGGGGCAAAGTTCAGAGGGATGTATGTACAGCCTTCCCTGGTAAAAAGAGTCACAGGGCAGGATTTACACAGAGCACATTCAAACCCAGAGAAATGGACTTTTTTCTGGATTTGTTTCGTCATTCATTTAAATGATTTGGATGTGAATAGAGGCCGTATAGTTAGTAAGTTTGCAGGTGACACCAAAATTGGAGGTATTGTGGACAATGAAGAAGGTTATTTCAGAGTACAGTGGGATATTGATCAGATGGGCCAATGGGCTGAGGAGTGCCAAAAAGGGTTTCATTTAGGTAGATTAGGTTAGGCTATCTGGTTGGCATAGGTTGGACCGAAGAAGTCTGTTTCTGTGTTAGACATCTTTGACTGTGGGATCATAAAAGTGAACTCTGCTCTGGTTCACCTCTGGGTTCTCTGATTATCTAGCTTCCTCAGTCTCTCGTGGGTATATTTTTGCTCTGTATAGTATTTTACTATTACTTTCACAGCTGCTTTGTAAATGAATTGAAAAATGTAGAGCTGGAAAAACACAGCAGCGCAGGCAGCATCCGAGGAGCAGGAGTATCAACGATTCGGCATAAGCCCTTCTTCAGGAATGCAAATGAATTGTCCACTGCTGCCCGGCTCCTGACCGTATGATGTTCCATTATCAGTTTATCTTTTCCACAATATCTTTGACAGTCAAGAATTCTTTTTTCCAATAAGTGAGTGCATTTTCCTTCAATTTTCTGACAGTCAAATTCTGCACCATTTTCATTCCCTGTAATTCATATTGCACTCCCTGAAACATCAACTGTGTATTTCTCCTTCCACAGAAACAAGTGATCAATGCCAAAGCCTTGTTGCCTGTGGAGAGGGTGATGTTTGACTTCCTTGTACTGCTGCAGTTTGTGTGGTGAAGGTGCTCCCACAACGTGGTTGGGTAAGAGACATTACAGATTATTCACTCAG
The DNA here is from genome assembly GCF_047496795.1 of Chiloscyllium punctatum. NCBI lineage: Eukaryota > Metazoa > Chordata > Chondrichthyes > Orectolobiformes > Hemiscylliidae > Chiloscyllium > Chiloscyllium punctatum. The sequence continues at coordinate 43,088,165 of NC_092788.1, forward strand.
CGATATTGAAGAGTAGAAGATATCTGTACAAATCATCATGGTTTTAATTTCACAAAAATATTATTGAGAACTTTTGACATAAGGCTACAGATGGAGAATATTGTGTCCAGTGACCAAAACCATTGCCAAATAAGCAGTTTTTCAAGAATGCCTTAAAGGAAGAAAGTAGATCTTAGAGAGTTAGAGTGGGGATTCCAGACCATGTTCCCTTGGAGTCTATAGAAACAGTCACACAGGTGAACTCAAAACTAAACACATCATTGAGAGTCTGAACTAAAATGAGTTATTGAGATATGAAAAGGTGTGTGGTGCAGGGAGATAGGAATAATTACAGCCAGCAATTAATTCAAAGGTGCGAAAGTAAATTGTTGTCACTTATAAATGGGAGTCTTTTGATTGATCAGCAAGTTTTGGTACAAGTGAGCACTTCGGCAGTAGAGTTTTCAATATTCTTGAGATTATCGGGAGGGTGACTGTGGGATGCTGGCCAGGAGTGGGTTTAGACAATGAAATCGAGTGTTAACAAAAGGAATGAATGAGAGTTTCAGCAAATGAGCTGAGACTGTGGTGAGGTCAGGTGATATCACTGAAGTCGAAATAGTGGTCTTGGAGGGGGTCTGGCCTGTCATCCTCACCTCATTCAGCTGTTTGTCAGTTTGTGAATCAAGTGTGTAACAAGCTCAGGAACTGAGTGGCCCTGGCAGAACCCAAAATGGGCATCACTGAGCAGCTGCGTGACAGCACTGTTGATGACACCTTCCATCACGTCACTGCTGAGCGAGTGTGGACTGATGGAGGGGAATTGGCTGAGTTGGATCTGCCCTGTTTTTTTGTGTTGGAACATCCCTGAGCAATGTTCCACAAAGTCGGTAGGTGCCAGTGTTGGAGCAGTACTTGCCTTGGTGGGCAGCAGGTTCTGAAGCACAGACAACATTATTATTGCCAGAATATTGGCATGGCCCATACCTTTACACTGCTTATCCATTTCTTGATCTGATTTGAAATGAGTTTTCAACCAAGTCGATTCATATCTGTGATGTCAGGGACCAATGGAGAAGGCTCATCCACTTGGCACTGCTGGCTGAAAATCGCTGCTAATGCTGTCCTCTTATCTGTTGCATGAATGTGTGAGACCCCTCCATCGGTAAGGGTGGGGATATCTGTGATGCTTCCTCCAGTGAGTTGTTTAATTGTCCATCACTATTCTTGACTAGGTGTGGCAGAACTGCAGAAATCAGATCTAATCTGTTGGTTATGGGATCACTTAGTTCTATTTGGTGTTGCTTGTGCTGTTTGCCATGCAGGTTTGGTAGCTGCACCAGGTTGGCACCTCATTTTTAGGTATGCCTTGTACTGCTCCTGACATGCCCTCCTACATTCACCATTGAACCAGGGTTGGTTCCCCAGGCTTGATGTTGATGGTTAAGTGGGGGATATCAGGCCATGAGATTTCAGATTGAGCTGGAGTACAGTTCTGCTGCTGTTGTTGGCCCACAGTGAGGCCGAAGTTGTAGGGTCAAGAGGGCTGATTGTGTGGTTGTATTTTCCAGTGCATTGGTAGATGTAATGTGGTCCATCCAGTTTCATTCCTTTGTTGAGACTGCGCAGTGATTAATACAATGAGTGACTTGATGGCCCACTGTCGGGTTTCTTTCCCTCAAGGACATTGTCAATAGCAGAAAAACATCCCCAATGGTTCCATGGCAAACAGTAGATTCTTCATTCCAGTTAATTTTTTCTTGAATTCAGAGCCACCCTCTACCAATTTGGGATTCAAACCTGAACTTCAGTTGTATATTTTAATATTCTTGATAAATACGACAGGTTTGTTCACTTATTTTTAGAATCACTATCACAGGTTTGTTTTTATTTCCAAAACAATAAACAAATGTCCATTATCCTGTCTCCTCCATCCAACAACAAGTGTGAGGAGCACATGGAGTTTCTCTGTCAATAACATTGAAACAATCCGATCAGCTGCCTCTGCTTCTTTCCTCCCTCTCCACAAGCCCACCAAGCCATTCTGCCTCACAAGGATGCTCCTAAGTCCTAAACTTGCATTTCCTAGAGTCCCTTGTCAAGCCTTATTTGAGGTCATCTTGGCCATTTACCCGAGTGTAGCTAAATCATGGACATTCCAAATCTCTGTCTCATCCTCCTGCTTGTCACCGTCATTTCTGCCTGCACCTCCCCCCCACCCCCCGCCTTGCAATTCACAGATATTGTTCCATGAGCTGTCTGTCTGTCTTTTCTGGTTATGTCCTTCTCTCCAATTCTGCTAAAACCTAATATTTGACCTCACCATCATTGGAAAATCCTGCTCCATCTCCACTCTCCCTTTCTGAATTCATTGTATTTGGTGTCCCTCCAGGATCTATCCTTAGTCCGTCCTGTTTCTCACCTACATACTGCCAGGAGGTAACATCGCCCAAAAGCACTGTTAGGTTTCACATGTACACTGACAATGTCCAGCTCTCCCTCCCCATCATCCCTCTCCATTACTCCACTGTTACTCAGTTATCAAACTGCTTACCACGCTTCGATTAGCTGCAATTCACTCCAATGATACACTGTCATTGTTAAACCCATTGCCTTCAGTTGCTATTCCAAATTCATTTCCCTTACTGCTGTGCCCCTCCCTCTCACTGGGAAGTGTCTACACTCTTCACAATATTGCTTTCATATCTGACCCCAAGGTGTCCTTCTGATCAGACATCTACACAATCACAAACACCAGGAATTCCAATCTCTAAAATGCTGCTTGTCTCCTTCTCACCCCAGCTTCATTGCGACTGAAACCCTAACCTGTGTCGGTGTTGCCTTTAACTTAACAAATCTGAAACAGAATCCTTGATTCCGCGACTGACCCAGAATCTGGTTCAAGACTCACCCGTAATGGGACACATCCTCTCCATATTTACCCTGTCAAACCTCGACAGCATTCTGTATGTTTCAAAGAGATCATCTCTCATTCTTCCAAAGTCCAGTGAGTATATTCCCAACTTATTCAGCCTTTGCTTACAGGATAATCCCTTCAAAACAGGGATCATCCCAATGGATCTTCTCTGAAATGCCTCCAATAAACTGCTCTATTTCATGAACTAAAGTGACCAAATCTGTTCACGTTACTCCAGATGTGGTCTCAGTTGCCATTTGTTTAGTTGCCCGAAGGTATATACTCCAAACTCTTATATTGCAAACTCTTTGAAATAAGGGACAGCATTCCATTCCCCTTCCTGGTTCCATGTTGTAACTGTGTGCTCGCTTTCTGTGTTTCCTGCTCATTTTCCCCCAGTCCCTTTGTGGTGCAGCTTTCTACAGTTTATCCCAAGTTATACTCTATTTGCCAACTTGTTGCCCAGGTTTCCTGTGAATATCTCTCTGTAAACTGTTTATAATCCTTTTGGAACTTTCCTGTTATGCTTTTTCTCGGAGATTTCCCCCCTCATTATTCGAAACATGTACTGTGAGCACTGGGCAGTGGGAAGCATGCTCAGTTGCTATCTTTCAGGGATACTCTGTTTCATGACTGGTAGGACCTTGTTGCCCATTGGTCAGAATGGAGACAACTTGCCCATCAAGGTGCATGAGCCTTCCACACCCCCATGTCTTATTGATGAGGCACAGCGGCAGAACGGAAGGAAAGAAAAGGAAGGAAATCCTGCTCTCCACATCTCACTGAATCTTGGGACATTCTGTCTCATGTTCAGTCACATGAAGTCCCAAGGTGGAAACTCATCAATACCCACATAGATTTGCCCTTGAAGTTCCTGCTAACCTCCGCCAGGGGTAATGTGTACAGTCCTCCTGGGCCAGGAGGAGGGGATTGTATGAGTTTCAAACTTGAACTGACAGTGACGGATTTTATAAACTTGTATTACAGGCAGATATTCAGATGGTAATCTCCGTCACTCTAACGCCAAACTCTGACAGAATTACTCCATTCATCAGGACCTGGATATTCATATTGTGTGAGAGTATTGTGTTCCAGATCAATACCATTTGCTGAATAAAAGATCTCCTCTCAATAGATCTTCCCAAATCTTCAACATGTGTCCTGTAACCCTTGTATAATGAGCTGATGGGTCTAAGGTTTATTATTACAACGTGTAACTTTTGTAAACCGCTTTGTCACAGCTCGCCAAATTTCCTTTGCTACAAGGAGAACTCCTCAGTTTCCCCAAACCCCTGATTCCCCAATGTCTGTTTTCTCTCTATAAGGTACACATCAGGATTGTGTTGGAACATTCTCCACTTGCCTGCATCAGTGCACCCCCCCCCCCCCCCAACAATATTAAAGAAAGTGAACATCCTCCAGGGTAAAGCACTGTACCTGAGTGGTTTCCCATCCACCACCTTCAGCATTCCCTTTCCCCACCCTCGAGGGACAGTGGCATCACTGTGTAAAAGACCAAGTCAGCATTGTCCTACCCGACCATAGGACTGCTCTCTCATTATAGAGAGATATCTGGTAGTGGTTAACCTGAATATTACCACAGCACATGCAAGGGGAGAGGTTGAAAAGGAGAGTCCATTAATTGCGGATGGTTATTCTTGATGTGTATTAGCAACACACATGTCACGTGAACAATTAGTGTTAAAAAAGCCCCACAAATTCTGCAACTAAAATCCCCCATTCCTTGAACCATCCTGGTAAATCTCCTGTGCCCCGTCTCAGGGACCCTGCCATCCTTCACAATGTGTGGGCGATCTCTGGTTCGCACAGACCCAGCTGCTCTGAACCCTGTGGGTGATAGCATAGAGCAACAGTTGCACTAAACCTCACTGTCTGGAAGAGAGTGAGAGACAGAAATCCCGAAGGCATTTAAAATCTATTTAGGAACACACTTGCAATGCCAAGGCTGACAGGTCTATGGGCTCTGTGCTGGAAAATGGAATTAAAATAGTTAGCTGGGAGATTTCTTTACAGCATAAACCCAATGGACCACAAAACCGTTTTCCGTCCTGTAGACCACAGACGCGTAATATAGGAATATGACAAGCCACAAATAGCAACCGGGTCAGAGAAGGTGATATTAGAATAGGTGATACGTGATTGATTGATGTTTTTTGGAGGAAAATGTGACAGAGGTTAAGCGGGACATTGTGGAGCTCAGGGTGCAGGAATCTGAAATAGAAATGGGTTATCCTGAAGGCTGGAATTAAAGAAAGGCACATCACAGAGATTTGTGAGGGTGGAAAAGATTAAAGATAGAAAGTGTGTTGAGACTGGAGGAGATTAGAGGTTGGAGGATGTTGCAGAGATTGAGATGTTTTTGATCCCAGAGATAGTGATAGTTCTGAGGCTAGAGAGGAATTAGAGATAACGATGAGTTGTTCGCTTTCCCAACACTACCTCTTTACTGATAATGATTGTTTCTCTGTCATCATCTGCCACATCCTCCATAGGCCTGCGACAATGAGAGTACACAGACAGTATGTTCCTGTTAAGGCCAAGGCTGGGAGGCGTCGAGAATGCTGCATGACCTGAGAAATTGGGGCTCTGGTCAAGAAAATGAAGGAAGGATATGGCAGGTACAGACCCCACTGTGTTTGTGTGAATCCATAGAGGACGATAAGGGCAGTCGGAGTATACTCACGGGAAACCAGGAGGCAAAAAAGGGGACATGAGATAGCTTTGGGAAATAGGTTTAAGGAGAATCCAAAGAGATTCTACAAATACACTAAAGAGAAAAGAATAACTAGGCAGAGAATAGCCACCCTCAAAGATCAACAAGACTGTCTATGGAACAGCAGGAGGTGGGAGAGATTTTAAGTATTTGATGTCAGATTTTAATGAAAGGGGATATGAAAGTTAGAGAAGTTGGAGAAATAAATAGTGATAACTTGGCAAGTGTACATATTACAGAGGAGGAGGTACTGGATGTCTTAAAATGCATAAAGGTGGATAAATCCCTGGAATCTGATCAGGTGTATCCCAGAACTTTGTGGGTAAATAGGGAAGCTTTTGCCGGGCCCCTCGCTGCGATATTTGTATCATCGATCGCCACAGGTGAGGTGCTGGAAGATGGGTGCCATTATTTGAGAAAGGTGGTAAGGAAAAGCCAGGGAACTATAGACCGGTGAGCCTGAAGTCAGTGGCAGAGAAGTTGTTGGAAGGGATTCTCAGGGACAGGGTTTACATGTCATTTGAAAGGCAAGAAATGATTCGGGAGAGTCAGCATGGCTTTGTGCATTGAAATCAGTACCTTGGACTTGAGAAAGACACAAGGTTTCACATAACACACTGGTTAGCAGGTTCAATACCATAGAATTCTGGCGGAACTAGCTGTTTGAATACGGAATTGGCTGGAAGGTCAACGAGTCAGAGATGGACAGCACAGAAACAGAGACCTGTCAGTCCAACCAGTACATGCTGATCAGATATCCCAATGTAATCTAGTCCCACCTGTCAGCACCCGGCCCATATTCTTCCTATTCATATACACATGAAGATGCCTTTTAAATGTTGCAATCGTAATGGCCTCCACCACTTCCTCTGTCAGCTCATTCCATACACGTACCCCCTCTGTGTGAAAACGTTGCCTCTCAAGTCTCTTTAAAGTCTTTCCCCTCATACCATAAACCTATGTCCTCTAGTGCTGGAATCCCCCACGCCAGGGAAAAGACTTTGTCTATTTATCCTATCCATGCACCTCAGGTTTTCATATACATCGATAAGATCACCTCTCAGCCTCCGACGCTGCAGGGAAAACAGCCCCAATCTATTCAACCTCTATTTAACCCCCCAGCCTAGCTCAAATCCTCCAACCATGGCAACATTCTTGTAAATCTTTTCTGAACCCTTTCAAGTTTCACAACATCCTTCCAATAGGAGGGAGACCAGATTTGTACGCAACATTCCAAAAGTGGCCTAACCAATGTCCTGTACAGCTGCAACATGATCTCATAACTCCTGTACTCAATACTTAGTCCGATAAAGGCAAGCATTCCAAATGCCGCCTTCACTATCCTATCTACCTGCACTCCAAGGTCTCTTTGTTCAGTAACATTCCTCAGGACCTTACCATTAAGTGTATAAGTCCTACTAAAATTTGTTTTCCCAAAATGCCACTCCTCGGCCCATTCACCCATCTGACCGAGATCCCATTGTACTCTGAGGTAATCTTTTTCACTGTCCACTACACCTCCAGTTTTGGTGTCAACTCACTAACTTTACCTCCTATGTTCACATTCTAAGTCATTGATATAAATGACGAAAGGTAGTGGATCCAGCAGTGATCCTTGTAACACTCCACTCGTCACAGGCCTCCAGTCTGAAAAGCAACCCTCCATCACCACCCTCTGTCTTCTGTCTTTGAGCCAGTTCTGTATCCAAATGGTAAGATCTCCCTGTATCCCATGAGCTCTAACCTTGCTGAGAAGTCAGTGTCATAGTGGAGGGTACTTTTTGGACTGGAAGCCTGTGATGACCAATATGCTGTCAGGCTGGGTGCTGGGTCCACTGCTTTTTGCCATTTAGATAAATGATTTCTATGTGAATATCGGAGCTATGGTTAGTAGGTTTACAATAGACACCAAAATTGGAGGTGCAGTGGACAGCAAAGTTACCTGAGAGTACAATGAGACTCCGATCAAATGGGCTGAGGAGTGGCAGATGCAGTTTAATTTCGATAAATGTGAGGTTCTTCATTTTGGAAAAGCGAATCAGGGCAGGACTTCTACACTTAATGGGAAGGTCCTGGGGAGTGTTGCTGAACAAAGAGATCTTGGAGTGCAGGTTCATAATTCCTTGAAAGTGGAATCATAGATAGGCAGGGTAATGAAGAAAGTGTTTGGTGTACGTGCCTTTATTGGTCAGTGCATTGCGTACAGGAGTTGTGACGTCATTTTGCGGCTGTACAGGACATTCCTTCAGCCACTTCTGGAATTCTGCTTTCAGTCCTGGTCTCCCCGCTATTGGAATGATATTGTGAAACTTGAAAGGATTCAGAAAAGATGCAAAGGTGTTGCCAGGGTTGAGGGATTGAGCTATAGGGAGAGGCTGAATAGACTGAGGCTGTTTTCACTGGAGAATTGGATGCTGAGAGGTGACCATAGAGGTTGATAAAATCATTAAGGGCAAACAGCCAGGATCTTATTCCTGTTTAGGTGAGTCCAAAACTAGAAAGCACAGGCATGAGGGAAAAGATTGAAAAGGGATATTAGGGGCAAAGTTTCAAACTGAACATAGTATGTGTATGGAATGAGCTGCCAGAGAAAGTGTGGAGGCTGGTACAGTTACAACATTGAAAAGGCATCTCATTGGATATGTGATTGGGAAAGGTTTCGAAGGATATGGGCCAACTGTTGGCATATGGGCCGAGATTAATTTAGGATATCTAGTCGGCATGGACAAGTTGGACTGAAGGGTCTGTTTCTGTGCTGTACATCTCTATGATGCTAATAAATTAAAATTAAGATAGGTTTCTCTTTTATGGAGAGTTACCAGAAGGCCAGACAATTCTCCTTGGAGCTGAGAAGGTTAAGCAGTGATTTTGACCAGGAGTTGATTTGTTTCCAGGGTATTTCATTTACAGAGAGACAGAGTGAGAAATTTTTAACGTCACAATTTTTAGTAACTATTTTCAGGTGACTGGCAAATAATGCAAAGAAAAATGTCAAGATTTTTTTACTCAGTAAGTTCTGAGCATCTGGAACAGTTTGACCAACAGCTGGATGCAGATTCAGTAGCTATTGTCAAAACAATTTTGAAATTTAACATTTTTAAGGAAGGATTTGGAGGGCTATGTCCAAATGGGAGGTGAGTTGTGATAGACTGGCACCATCTCCAGAGGAAGAGAGTACAGCCCCAATGGGCTGAATAGCCTCCAGTCCCTGTGCTCTGTGATACTGACCCATTCACTGTGAATGATGAAGCTCATCGCAGGGCAGAGCCGTAGAGATGTACAGCATGAAAATAAATCCTTTGGTTAAAGTGGTCCATGCTGACCAGATATCCCAACCTAATCTAGACCCATTTGCCAACACTTGGCACATATCACTCTACACCCTTCCTATTCATATTACCATCCAGATGCAAATCGTTTAATTGTACCAACATCCTCCACTTCCTGACAGAAGATTCCATACACGCACCAACCTCAGTGGGGAAAAATATTGCCCCTCAGATCCATTTTAAATTCTTCCCCTCTCATCTTAAACCTATGCCCTCTCATTCTCGACTCCCCGACCCCGGGGAAATGACCTTGTCTATTTATCCTACCCAGGCCCCTCATGGTTTTATAAACCTCTATGAGGTCACCCCTCAGCCTCTGATGCACCTGGGAGGATCCCACCACTCGGGTCACAATGGGGCCTGGCTGATTGACACAGCTTCAAACCAATAGGAGAGTTGGCATGATCCTCCAGCCAATGGGAGTGAATGAGGGGTGGGTCCAGCAGGCCAACACATGACCATCAGCTTTGCAGGCGCAGTGTCACTGTGAGGGGGGACTGAATATGAAGGAGTGGGAGAGACAGCAGATACTGGGAGAGAGATGGAGTTAGTGTGGACTGGGAAGGTTGATAAACACTGTTTCAGTCTGCTAGACCTGAATTAGATACTCCGGGTAAATTAGAACCACAAGAACTTCGGATGCTGTAAATCACACACAACAACCAGAAGGTACTGGAAAAGCTCAGCAGATCTGGCAGCATCTGTGAAAAGAAATCAGTTCGCATTTTCGATCCAGTGATGCTTCCTCAGGAACTGATGTTACTGAGAAAAAAAGAGTCTGTTTTTACGCAGAAGGTAGGGATTAAGGAGTAAATGATAAGTGGGGATAGAGTCCAAAGAGAGAGATAGGAGCAGTTGGACAGAGGAGTGAATAACGATCGGACGGGGGGAGGGTGAAGAGCTGTTTATGGGGACTGTTAGTGGCTAACCATAGGTAGTGTGTAATGGCAGGCTACGTAATAACAAGGCCTGGTATGTGGGGTAGGGGGCAAAGACACTAGGACGTGGGAGAGTTCAGGACCTAAAATTATTGAATTTGATGTTGAAGCCAGAGGGTTGCAGGGTTCCCGATTGGGAGATGAGGTGTTGTTCTTCCAGTTAGTGTTAAAATGTGGCGCTGGAAAAACACAGCAGGTCAGGCAGCATCCAAGGAGCAGGAGAATTGATGTATTGGGCATGTCAGCACTTCATCAGAAATGTGGGTGGGGGAATACGGCTGAGAGATAAATAGGGAGGGGTGTTTGGGGTTGGGGGAAGCGAGCTAGGGAGGCAATAGGTGGTTGTAGATGGAGGGTAGTGGTGAGAGGGTGGAATGGATAATTGGAAAGGAAGATAGACAGGTGGGACTGTTCAAGAGGCCAGTGCCGAGTTGGAGGGTTGAATCTGAGATAAGGCGGGGGGTGGGGGATGGGAGATGAGGAAACCTTCATGCTGTGTGGTTGAAACTTCCCAAGATGGAAGATCAGGTGTTCTTCCTCCAGGTGCCGGGTGGCTCGGATTTGGGGATGGAGGACTTGCATGTCCTTGGCAGCGTGGTGACGGAGGGGGTGGGGGGGAAACCGAAGTGGTCGACTACAGGGCGGTGGGGTTGGTTGGTGCATGTGTCCCAGAAATGTTCCATGGAATATTCCACAATTTGGCGTCCTGAGAGCAAGGGACACAATCGGTGAGGTGTTTGGGTGAGCAGGGAAATCTCTGCTGGATGTGGGAGGATCCAGTGGTGCCTTGGATGGAGTTAAAGGGAAGGTGTGGGCACAGGTTTTCCACCTCTTGCAGTGGCAAGCGAAGGTGCTTAGAGTAGAGTGTGGGTTGGTGGGGAGTGTGGATCTAACGTGGAAGTCACAGAAGGTATGGTCTCTGTGGAATGCTGAAAGGGGTGGGGAGGGAAATATATCTCAGGTGGTTGGATCTGATGGTGGAAAGAGCAGAGGATGATGCGTTGTATCTGGGTGGAAGGTGAGGATGGTGGGATTCCATCTTTGTTGCATTTGAAGGGGTGGGGTTCAAGGGCAGTGGTGTGGGAAGTGGAGGAGATACACTGGAGGGCATTGTTGACCACATGGGAGGGGAAATTGCAGTCCTTGAAATAGGAAGCCATTTGGTATGTTCTGAAGTGTTCTTCCAGCTTGCATCAAACTTCACTGGAACACTGCAGTAAGCATGAGACAGAGATGTTGGACAGGGAACAGTCTTGTGTGTTAATGAGCAGGCAACTGGAAGCTCAGGGTCTTTTTTGCAGCACAATGTAGATCATCAGCCACCATTTCCACCACCGCCACTGAGATGCGAGAAGGTTCCTGTCTCCTCCATTAACAGCTTTCCACCTTCCCACTCCTTTATCTTTCCAAATGTTCCTGTGTCTCTTTGGGCTCTGTCCCCACCTATTATTTACTCTCTAACCCCTATCTCCTGTAGCCCAAAGATCTGTAGGTTCGGTGAATTGGCCCAGCTAAGGTTCCCGTAGTGTTCAGGGATGTGCATTAGTTCGGGGGAAATGGAGAGTAATAGAATAGGAGAATGGGTCTGGGTGGGATAAACTTCGGAGGGTGGGTGTGGAATTGTTGGGCCAAAGGGCCTGTTTCCTGAAGGGATTCTAATTTTCCCAGCTGTCATCGGTTCTGAGGAAGGGTCACTGGACCCGCGAAAACCCATGGTGTGTGCAGGAGGCGGAAAGGGGAGAGTGGCAGCAGAAACCAGATGAAATGTATCAGTGTAGACTGGGAGGGTTTAGTTACACTCTGGGCAGGTAGTTAGTCTGAATTAGAAACTCTTGGTCCCACGTTTGCAGCAAAGGGGAAGATGGCTTGGGCCTCAGGTAGTGAGAAGTCCTGGGTTATGGCCACCATCTTTATTTGGGGCAAGGTACAGCAAGGAGCATGCACGGGTCCTCTTCCTGGGTGGGGGCGGGGTGATTTGAAGAGGAGCATTTACACATCAAACACATACCAAGAGAAGTGTTTGTCTTCACTATTTATCTTGCACTGACTGAGCTTTGTTTTGTGAATTCATTTTATAGGATATTAATTGAGGATAATTGAGACTGGGATCTCAATAAACAAGTTTCTCCAGATAGCAGAGTCCTCAGGATCTGAATATCATTGGGATTTAACTGTGGAACGAGAAAGGTTTGTCTGTTCTGTCTGTGGGAAAATATCTTCAATATTTTTGTCAAGCCAAAAGCAGAACGATGTTCAAGTTCATGGTTGGATCACCCTTGGGGTATGTGTTCAATTCTTGGCCCTCTAGCTGTGGAAGGAGGTATTGGCCTGAGAGAGAGCACAGATTTATCCAAATTACACCTCGTCTTTTTGCAGGAGCTGTCAGATTTAGTCTCACTCATCCACTTTATAATGTTAATCTGTAAACTCCCGACTTCCAATTCTCTGCAAATTTCTCGTGGACTCAAATTCCAGCACCATTTCAGGTGGAACGTTCCAGATTCTGACAACTGTCTGTTCATTCAGAAACTGCTGAAGTCCATTTTGACTCTGGGGTTACAAAGGGCTGAATTGAAAGATGCAATGCTGGTCTGAGCTCCCATTGAGGTGCATTGGAACAGTACAGGAGGCTGAGGGAAGTGTAGGTGTGAGCAGACAATGAAAATGCCCGGACTACACTGTGAGTGCTGCTTGGCTCAATGAGTGTGTTTTGCAGTTGGGTGTAAATAGTGAGGTGAGACAGGGAGAAGGTGAAGCTGAAACTCCGTTTTAGTTCAGGCCTTTCAGAAATTCACAGTCCCAATGGGAACAGCCAATTTGTCAGTGATACCTGTGGAGTATTTAAGTTTTTAAAGTATGACATATCAGCTTAAGTAAAGATTTTTTTTTGTTATTATAATGGACATGTTTGAAGTGAAGGAAGGTTACTCACTCATTTAAATTCTTTTAATGGGAGTAACTAGATGAATGTAGAGAGACGTTGTGACAGGAGCCCTCAGACCTGTGGTGTGCTCCTCTTGTACAATGTGGGAAATAAGGGCCGCTTCCAGTGTCCCTGACGGCTATGTGTGCAGGAAGGGTTCCCTTCTGCAGTTACTGGGAAACTGCTTTTCAAAGCTGGAGCTGAGAGTAGACTCACTGTGGAGCATCTGCAATACTGAGTATGTTATGGACAGCACGTTTAGTGAGTTAGTCACACTGCAGGTGAGGGTTACACAGGCAGAAAGGGAATGGGTGAACATCAGATCGAGTAAAAGGCTCAGGAAGTGAGTACAGGAGTCCCCTGTTGTTATCCCCTTCTCATACAGATACTGTATACCGCTTGGGATTCTGTCAGGGCAGGAATGGGTGGGGTGGCTTCTTGGGAAATCAGCATCAGCCAGGTTCATGACACCACCGAGAGCTCTGCTGATCAGAACAAGAGGAATGATAGTGGCAGGGTTATAATGACAGGGGATTCAATAATCAGGGGTACAGCCTGGCACTTCTGTGCCCACAGACATGAATCCAGGATGGGATGTAATCTCCCTGGTGCCAAGATCCATGATATCATGGAGTGGCTGCAGGACGTTCTGGAGCTGGAGGGTAAACAGCCCATGGTGGTGCAACACACAGATACCAACGACATCGCTAAACAGAGGGATGAGGGCCTGAAAGCTGGATATAGGGAGAGCAGAGATACATTAAAATGTAGCTCCTGAAATGTAATAATGTCAGACTTACTCCCAGTGCCATGTGCTAATGAGAGCAGGAATGAGAAGGTAGATCAGCTGGATGTGTGGCTGGGGTAATGGTGTAACCAGAGAAGGGTTATGATTCATCAGGCACTGGGACCGTTTCGGGGACGGACCTGTACCAGCCTGACCGGTTACCCCCGGGCAGAGCTGAGACACATCCGTTGGGACTTTTGCCAGTTCTATTGGTGAGTTTGTAACTAGTCTGGCAGGGGAATGGGAACTAAAGTGTAGGCTTAGATGGGTCAGATTCAGGACAGGGAATGGGAGGTAGAATATTAGTGATTTTTAGATTAGATTAGATTACTTGCAGTGTGGAAACAGGCCCTTCGGCCCAACAAGTCCACACCGCCCCGCCGAAGCGTAACCCACCCATACCCCTACATCTACATCTACCCCTTACCTAACACTACGGGCAATTTAGCATGGCCAATTCACCTGACCTGCACATCTTTGTGACTGTGGGAGGAAACTGGAGCACCCGGAGGAAACCCACGCAGACACAGGGAGAACGTGCAAACTCCACACAGTCAGTCACCTGAGGCGAGAATTGAACACGGGTCTCTGGTGCTGTGAGGCAGCAGTGCTAACCACTGTGCCGCCCACTAATGTAGTTAGCGGCTCAGAAAGCCAAAGGAAAGGAGGATTAAATGAAGATTGAGTCCCTCTTCATCCATCAGTCCTGACATCCCAGGAAGGTGAGTCAACAAAATCTGGAGCTTTGTACATGTCGATGACTCTGTGCTTCAGCAAAATGGTGGAAATCTGCAATAAAAACAAAAAGCGCTGGAGATCCTCAGCAAGTCTATCAGCATCTGAAATGGTGACAGATGCAGGAAACATTGCAGCTTTGAAGTGTTTAGATGATCACACCAAGCACTACAATATTGGTTACATGCTGAGTGCCAGAACGTGGAACTAGCATAAATAGGTGCTTGATGACCAGCATGAATACGATGGGGCTGGAAAGGTGACGTTTCGGGTCAGGGCTATTTATCAAGACTGACAAAGGGTCCTGACCCAAAACATAAACCTTCCTTCTCCTCTGATGCTGCCTGACCTGCTGCACCTCCCCAGGTCCACTTTGTACAGACTCTGACTTCCAGCATCTGCAGTCCTTAACTATCTTCCCATCCCAGGACTCATCTGGTGATCCTCCTTTACACACTCTCAATAACCAGGAGAGCCTTCCTTGGAAAAGGGGAACAAAGGTGTATACAGTACTCCAGGTGTGGTCTCACCAAGGCCCTTCCAGAAAGGGATCCCTGTCCCCATCTTATCCATAATGGTCATCAAGCACACATGCCTGGTGTGATCATCTCAACACTTCTTCAAGGCTGCAATGTTTCCTGCATCTGTCACCATTTCAGATGCTGCCAGACCTGCTGAGGATCTCCAGCACTTTCTGTTTTCTCTGTTATAGAGTATTGAAAGGGGGGATTTGCAGTTGAGAAATTCAAATTGAACTTCATGTTACTTGATCCGTGCCGATCTGAATATCATTGGCCTTTTCATCTGGAAGGAAAGGTGTGTATTCTGTCCGTGGGTGAATATTTCAAATGTCAGTGTGACTGGAAAAGTACTGAGACAGTGAAGTCCATGTTAGTGTGGGGACTTGGTTTTTGAAAGTCTAAAAAATCATGGCACATTTCCCTGGAATAGTCAAGCCACAGATTGGTTTTGTATGAGGACAATTAACCATGAAACCAGAAAGACCAAAGGATTCCTGCATCATGGAAAAATCTATGAAAATGGGATTGTTGTAATGGAGTGAATTATGTAATCCATTGGTGTTGTCACATCGGTTCCAGCGCCGTAGGGAAACATGGGAAATGTGATGAATGCAGTGTAGGTTTCAGTTATTCAACTGGAAAGGTGAAGAAGAAATTTACAAGGATGATGCCAGGTCTCAGGAGTCTGAGGTACAGGGAGAGGTTGGACAAGTGAGGACTTTTTTGTTTAGAGCAGAGGACACTGTGGGGGAATATTTTATAGAAGTGTATAAGACCATGAGAGGCATGGGTAAGGTGAATGAACTCGGTCTTTTTCCCAGGGACTCAAGTGTTGGAGGGCATCAGGTTAAAGTTAGAGGAGAAAGAATACATGGGAAACTGAGGGGCAACTGTTCTACACAAAGGTGGTATGTATATGGAATGAGCTGCCAGTGGAAGTGGTTGAGGTGGGTATATTAACAACAAGTAAAAGACATTTGGACAAATGCATGGATAGGAAAGTTTCAGAAGCAGATGGGCCAAGTGCAGGGAAATGGGGTTAGTGTGGATGGACATTCTGATTGGCATGGGCCAGTTTGGGCCAAAGGGCCTGTCTCTGCTGCAGGATGCTATAACTCTAAGTGCATTTGCTATTTCTCCCCCTAATTCTGTTGGTATCATGGTATGTATTCCATCAGGGCAAGGAGACTTGTTTACCTTTAGCTCCATTAACTTGCCCAGCTCTAACTCTTTCGTGATAATGATTGTTTCTTGGTCCTCACCTTCCTCAGTCTCCTTATCAATTACTGGCATGTTCTTCGTATCCTCCACTGTGAAGCCTGACTGCTGTGTGCTCATATTCCTGAACCCTGCTGGATAGGAATAACCAGGCACAGAACTCTGAGAGGTCTTCTTTGAGTCTTTTATTGATGAAACACGGCAGTTACATGGATAGTGTACATGCAAAACACCTCCAGGCAGCATCAGGTAACTCCCCGCCTGTCCGATGTGCCACTCCCATTCTTAAACCTTTGTGGTTTGGGACCTTGAATAGAGACTGTCTCTCAGTATTATCTCCATGGCAACGGCAGTTAGAAAGTCGAGGTCAGTTCAGCACTTTGTGGTTAACCACCCCCGCCCCCCCAACGCCCCCGTGGCTCCCTCAAGTACCTGACAGGCAGTTCAGTTTCCGTGGGGCTCTCTATCAGGATGCTGATGTGCAGGAGCCAGGGTTGGGGTGGGGTGGACAAAGTTAAAAATCACGCAACACCAGGTTATAGTCCAACAGGTTTATTTGGAAGTACAAGCTTTTGGAGTGTGCTGTGATTTTTAACTTGATCAGGATTATCTCTATGGTAACAGTTAAGTGCTTCAACAATTACAGAGGCCATGTGTTCCCCACACAATAGGTTCCCCTCAAGCAGTGTAAACTGCTATTCTGTCCCTGGGGATAGCTACTCATCACTTTTTATCCCCAAATCCATCATGCTTTCTGTTGATCTTTGAGGTTTTAAAATCTCTGAATTTATCCTTGGTCTTTGCCAATTTGTATGCCTTCTACTTCAATTTCATAGACTCCCTTATTGCCTTAGACATGGCAGATTACTCCTTTTCCTACAGTCCTTCCTTTTCACTGATATATACTTTTGCTGAGAAATTTGAAAAATTACTTTGATATTCCTCCACTGTCTGAGAACTGTCCCACAGTAAAGTCTTTGCTTCCAGTCTGCATTAGCCAACTCCTGCCTCATCCTATTGTAGTCTCCTTCGTTTAAGCACAGGATCTTGGGATTGGATTTAATCTTCCCGCTTTCCATCTGTGTTCTAAATTCTATCAGACTTATCACAAGTCTTTTTATCAGATTATGAGGTGAGACGATGTTTCCTGGGAGTTTTGGGTTTCATTGTCAGCGACCACCTTGGCTTTGTAATAAAGTACAGGATAGATATTCACAACACAAGGTCTAAAATCATAAATCACTGTCTCCCCTCAGTTTAAAATTGCAAAATCATTATCTCCTACACGCTTCCTCACTATCTAAGTTTGGAACACTAATCCACCTGACTATCCTGCTGTTTCTGAAGATCTCCTTTGGTGAAGATGGTGAGTTTTGGATTCATCTTTCTGGTTATTACCGTAAGAAGATAAGCACTGGGCACAGGAGAGGCAATGCAGCCCTTCGAACCAGCTCCACCATTTAATACAGTGATGATTGAGCTCACCTCTGTCTCAACTGGATTTTCCCGCCAGCTCTCTCTCACCCTTCAACCCATTGCAAATTCAACAACTGTATCTCTTCATTAAATTGGCTCATTGTCCTGGCATCCACCGCATTTTGAAAAGGGAATTCCACAGATTCACAGCACATCGAGATAAGTACATTCTTCTTCATGAGAATAGAATAGAGTCCCTATAGTGCAGAAACAGGGTATTCATCCATCGATTCCACACCAACCCTCTGATGAGCATCCCATTCAGACCCACCCATTCCCTGTAACCCTGCATTTCCCGTGGCTAATTGCCTAACCAGCACATGCATGGACCCTGTGAGCAATTTGGCCTGACCAATCCACCTAACCTGCACATCTTTGGACTGTGGGAGGAAACTGGAGCACCGAACAAAACCATGCAGACATGGGGAGAATGTGTAAACTCCACACAGTTGCCTAACGCTGGAATCAAACCCGGGTCCCTGACGCTGTGAGGCAGCAGTGCTCGCCGCTGAGCCACCTCTGCTTAAAATCTGCTGCCCATTATTACCCTCCCCACCCCACAATTGGCTGAATGTATATTCCTTACGTCAGAAGTCCGGGTGTCTAAGTGGATGTCTCAGTAAATCCCAGTGACAGCCCACATGTCCTGTGTGTCTGAATAGATATCCTATAGACAACACCCTCCAGCCCACACTTTCTTTCACTTTCCAGGGCAGGTCCCCAGAGGCTTCATGGGGACTACAACCCCCACAAGCCCTGAGGCAGGGACCACACGTGTGTGGGGAAACCCAGCCATGTACATGGACAGAATGTGGACGGGTTTTGGAGCATGTTCTTTGGGGTAACTAGCAGAAAGCATTTCACACTGTGAATGGCTGGAGAAGGGACGCATCTGCCTATAATATTGATCTGTTGGGGGGGTCAAAGTGACACTACGCCTAGATGGGACCAAGTTCCATTCGCAACTTGTCATAACAGTGGGAATTGACCAATGGGAAACAAGGAAGAATCTGACCCATTCTCCCAGCCTGAAGGTTCCTCTTCTGTCCAGGATCTGCCACCTCCCTTTCTGTTTCCTTTTGTTTCATTCTGCTGTTACATTATTGACTTGCAGCAACTGAAGTGAAAGGAAGTGAACCCAGAAAGTGTGCAGACTCTAACCAGGCACGGGAAGTGGTGGCAGAGACCTGTTTATCAACAACTCCATGAGAATGGGGAGGGTGTACTTTAGGGGGTAGCAGAGTCAGAATGGTAGGAGAGAGTAAGTGGGCTGGAGGGTTACAGCTTTGGGGGAAGAAAGGGGAAAAAGATATTCCAGAGAAACTAGAATTGTCTGTTCTGAATTTCTAATCTGTACATATTCCTTTAGACAGGGTGCTAGATGGTGAAGATTTGCAGACTGAAATCTCAAAATCACATGCAGATTGTGATTAAGTTAACCAGTATTTGATGAACCAAAGATGGAGAATCACTCGGCCAAAATCCTGCAACACTCTCTCTCCCAGCATTGTCGGTCTATCTGCGCCAAATGGACTGTGAATGGTTCAAGACAGGAGCTCACTACCATCTTCTGAAGGGTAACGAGAGATGGGGAATAAATGCTGGCTGAGCCAGTGATGCCCATATCCTGGAAATGGGTTCTATCTCTAGTTGCTGAAACCCAATTGATGTTACTGCAGAATGATGAGGGACGCTGAGTGCATCCTCCAGGAGGCAGCACCATCACATTACCCCTGCCTACATCCACACAGTAACACCACAACGCCAATGGAACAAAAGGCAGTGAAGCCAAAGGAGAACTGAAATATAGTTCTTCAAGGTAAAGTCATGAAAGGGGATTGGAACAGAGCAGGAACAGGAGACTGAGCTGGATGGTCAGCTGTTTCCCATTGAATGGTGGAGCAGGAGTGAAAGGCTGAATGGTCTCCTCCTGCTGCTATCTCCCAGGTATGTATATAGTCATGGAGCACGGGTAGGAAGGAGTGGGCAGGGATTCTCCAGGAGATTGCACTTCCACAACAGTTTTCAGTGAGCGATGGTTTGATGGATTTTATTGAACATTTATCTTTAACACAAGGTTTCTAAATTTTGGCTTTAAAATGTTGCAAAAGCTTTTTGCACAGCAAATAAAATTAAAGAAAATAACGTAAACTGTCTGAATATAACAGTTTTAACGCTTTCAACCTCCTGTAAAACAAAATCCTGTCTATTCCCAGACACCATCACTTTCCAGCTACTCAAACTCCAGGGAAATATTCCCTCCCTGTCTGAACCTTTGGTTTGATTTAACTGCTTTTCAGTTGTCATTCTGTGAGGTGTGAAGTGTTCTTTTTCCCCATTTCTCTGACCCAGAAATGTGAGTACAGCAACCTTCCCACCATCAAAATTATCATTCTGCCATTGTGCTTTTGGTTAACCTATAATCTCCAGCAGTGCAAAAGTGAGGACCGCAGATGCTGGAAACCAGAGCCTTGATTAGAGTGGTGCTGGAAAAGGCCTCTCGCCAAAACGTTGATTTTCCAGCTCCTCGGATCCTGCCTGACCTGCTGTCCTTTTCCAGCACCACTCTAATCTACACATATAATCACCAGCAGTAAACCATTTGTGTAACCAATTGAATATTTCCAAACAAAGCCTATTACGGGTCAAGCAAACCATTACAAGTGACAGAGTGAGAAGGGACTAAATCAAAGTAGAGTTGTGGGGAGGGGGTAGCGGTGGAGATAAAGCACTATATCCCCTGCGGTGCCCATCGAGAGCATTGATCCACACTACATGCTCCTTCTCCAAGGACACCCTGCTGTGTAGCCTTTATCCTCAATCATAGAATAAAATCCCTACAGTGTGGAAGGAGAGCAGTGGCCCATCAGACACCACCGACCATCAAAAGAACATCACGCCCAGAGCACTCTAACAGTGTAACACTGCATTTCCCATGATGCACCTATTCTGCACAATCCTGGACACTGGACAATTTAGCACAACTGATCCACCTAACCTGCACATCTTTGGACTGTGGGGAAACCAGAGCACCTGGAGGGGACCCACACTATCACGGGGAGAATGTGGGGACTCCACACAGGCCGTTGACCAAGGCTGGACTCCAACCTTGTACCTGGTGCTGTGAAGTAGCCGTGCTACAATCACAATTTAAATCAAAACAGATGATCCCTGCTCATTGTCGCATTGCTGTTTGTGGAGACTTACTGCTCAGAGAGACATCCTGAGGTTCAGAAAGTGGCAATGTAAGTTCAGTCACCTCCAGCCCAGTTAATGTGGTTAACAACGACATCAATACTCCAACAGTGTCATCATGTACAAGGTCCACTCCTGACTCTGATGGACAGTAACATCAGAATCAGAGTCCTGCAGTCCACACGGAGCAGGTGGATGACCACGTCCCTGTGAGCACTCACTGGGCTCTCAATCGTGTTGAAGATGCAGCAAATCCCGTGTCACACAGAGGGGTGAACAGCTCCTACCCAGTGTGAACACGCTGGGGTCTCAGTGGGGCAGGATGAATCACTGAATCCCCTCTCCCACACTGACCATCTGAATGGCCTCTCCCCCAATGTGGACTCACTAGGGATTCCGCAGGTGCTGCATTTGAGTGAATCTCCCCCCACACTGGGAACAAGTGAATGACCTTTCCCCAGAGTGAGCTCGCTGGTGTTTAAGCAGATCAGAGGACTGAGTGAATCCTTTCCCACACACTGAGTAGGTGAAAGGCCTCTCCCCAGTGGGAATGCACTAATGTCTCCGCTGGTGAGAGATTTGAATGAATCCTTTCTCACACATGGAGCAGGTGAAGGGTCTAAATCCACTGTGCTATCTCTGGTGCCTCAGCAGATTGTAAGATCGAGTAAATCCCTTCCCATACGTGGGGCAGGTGAACAGCCTCTCCGCAGTGTGACTGTGTCGGTGGGTGTCCCACTGGGTGGGGTGAGTGAATTCCTTATTCTGATTGAGTACGTCCTCCTGTTTTCTCGTTTGTTATCGACAATCGCATTCCCCTCGCACCAGAGCCTGTTCCAGTGTTACAGAAACAACAGAATGGTCAGCTACAGCTGGTCACCTGACTGATCACTGGACACGAACGGTTCACTCTCCACAGATGCTGCCAGACCTACTGAATTTTTCTAGCAATTTCTGATTTCCCAGCATTTGCAGATGTTTAGTTTTCCAAAACTCATCTTGTGTGTTTCAGAGGAGTTTATTGATGAAATTAGACGGTTTTGAAAGTTGTACATTAGGTCACACATCAGCTATGATCATCATGAATGGCAGAGCAGAGTTGAGGGGCTGAATGGCCTCCTCCTGTTCCAATGAAAGTTACCCATCGGCAGCTTGTTATTACATTTCCCCTCACTGCTCACTTCACCTCCATGTCTAACACACTGTTACTGACTGAACAAACCTGCTCATGGTCAGTGGCTCCCTCTCCTGCCACCCAGGTTTAACTCTCATCATGGAATGCTGTCTTGTATTACTGCAGGAATGCCCACAAGGACTAATCCTGGATGTTCAACGTTTGGGAGAAGATTTGTAGCTCGGGTGCTCATTGTTGTGGTTCTGTTTGCCGAGCTGGGAATTTGTCTTGCAAACGTTTCGTCCCCTGTTGAGGTGACATCCTCAGTGCTTGGGAGCCTCCTGTGAAGTGCTTCTGTGCCGTTTCCTCCGGCATTTATAGTGGCCTGTCTCTGCTGCTTCCGGTTGTCAGTTCCAGCTGTCCGCTGTAGTGGCTGGTATATTGGGTCCAGGTCGATGTGTTTGTTCATAGAGTCTGTGGATGAGTGCCATGCCTCTAGGAATTCCCTGGCTGTTCTCTGTTAGGCTTGCCCTATAATGGTAGTGTTGTCCCAGTCGAATTCATGTTGCTTGTCATTTGTGTGTGTGGCTACTAAAGATAGCTGGTCGTGTCGTTTCGTGGCTAGTTGGTGTTCATGGATACGGATCGTTAGCTGTCTTCCTGTTTGTCCTATGTAGTGTTTTGTGCAGTCCTTGTCCCATGCAATGATCACGCAGTTTTGTCAATTTGTATTTTAAAGAATTGTCATGAGATTCCTGTTTATTTAACAGTATTATTCATTTATTCTATTCTTATTTTAAAATATTGTTTAATTTCCAGTTCATTACACACAGAAACTACCTAATTAATTCCCATTCAAATTACAACAATAAACAGCTGATTAGTTTTCATTTGAGAAACTACAATGAGACACAATATTGCAGTCCTACCGTCCTGAGTGGGAACATTATGAAAGGAGCTTATGGAGCTGTGGTAGTATCTCTATTACTAAACCCGAGGGAAGGTTTCAACTCACACCTCCAACAGAAATATATCAAGAGCTGCTCTGAATGGTGATTAGAGAGTACCTAAGCACAAACTGAATTGCTATTCAATCCAACATTAGATCTGCTTTTATCTATTATATGAATAATCACCAAATCTGATACTTATCAGATTGCCAGGTTACCAAGAAATATGTGTTGGAAAATTCGCTTTAGCCACTTTGCTTTTACAAAAGACTTTCATCTATCCCTGTTTTCTCTAAGTGAAAGAAATCTGAAGAAGATTTTCACTTTTACGAAAAAAGGGGACATGTTTCCCATATAAATTAATGCTTCTTCGACTAACGCCTTTTCAGATTATGTAAGGTTTCATAATAATGCTTTAATTTCGGATAGTGGGGATATCTGTATCGAATTCTGTCGCTTATAAATTCCTGGAGAATATTTGAAACTGTTGCAGAATTCAAGATTACGATGTCTAAGTAATTAGATTGATTTTTTTTTTGTTACAAAGGGGCAAGTCCAAACAATTGAAACACATTAAACATTGTTCTCTCATGCTATAAATTTGAAATAAAGTTGATACCTTCTTCAGTAAACTAACAAACTCTACCATCTATTACTTGTCAGTCAGCTGATTGCCTACTTTGTAACTAAATGTTGTGATTCATCTAAATATTACTCTGTCCTTTGATCAAAGTGAATTTGTAATTGTTGTTCAGTTTATGAATTGTCAGATACTTGTTTTTATTTTTCCATTCACCTGTTCATTTTGACCGTAAGATTGAAATGCTTTGAAAATATTGGAGTTTATCATTTAAAAATAAGGTTTGCACATCTCTCACATATCTCATTTCTTGTATTATGATTCAAGAATGTTTTCTGGTGGAATTCAAGTAAATTCCAGACATTTGTTCACTTCAAATAAGGTCTTTAACACCCAGTTATCAATCTGATGTTAATGTTTCAGCTGGTTACATTGACATTGATTAGGTACTCATTCAGAGAGATCAACTGACAATTATAAACTATTTGCAGGATTATTGAATTGAAAGAAAGATTCAGACGTGCAAACATTTTTTGGAAGGAATTGCTTTTTCATTCAAATGTGTAGGCTTTTCAAGAATTCTATATCGCCTTTCACTGGTTTTCTTGAAGAGAAATCAAATTTATAATTCATGTGAATGCAAATGTGTTCGTATTTTGAAATTTGCATCAGATTTAAGAAGAAAAAGAGGAAGAATTAACATGAAAACTTCAGTGAATAGAAAGCACAGTAAATTAAATTGACAGAGGCAACTTTTAGTATTATCTCTGAATATTCAGTCAAATATTTCTAATGTCAAAAGAGAGTGGTGCCGGAAAAGCACAGCAGGTCAGGCAGCATTCGAGGAGAAGCAGAATCAACGTTTTGGGAATGAGCCCTTCATCAGGAATCTTTTCTGATGATGGCCTAATGCCCAACAGGTTGATACAGCTGCTCTTTGGATGTGCCTGCCCTTTTCCAATGCTACAGCTTTCCTCACTTTCTCCAACTATGTTAAATGAACACGAACTGAAAATGTTCGCGTCAGCAGTTGAACAAGACCAAATTAACACATTTTTTGCAATATTTATAGTGAAAACCTGTTTGAGAACATGCAACAAATCAGATCAAACAACACCTCTTGCCGTTAGAACCCTTGGCCATTCATAATAAAGTATAACCATGCTTTGAACAACCAGTATGGTGTATAACTACTGAACTGAAATACCAGAGGACAACAATTGCATTTATTGGAGGGAATGATAACCAGATCTTTTATGTGATAATGGTGATTGATCTCAGAAACAATAACATTTTACTGTGATTATTCCACTGAACAGTACTTAGATGGTCATGAAGAGCTTTGTGCGGCTTTATGTGCAGTGTTTTGTGTGAACGTTGATTTCAGTAACTTTGAGATATTTTACAAGATTGACAATTGACAGTTAAAGATAAGTTTTAAATGCAACATTTTAAAAAATTGTCAGTTTTGTTTAGCAAAACACAATTCTAAGTTTATGGAATCCCTACTGTGTGGAAACAGGCCATTTGGCCCAACAAATCTACACTGACGTTCCAAAGAATAATCCACTCAGCACCATTCTGCTCTCCGATTACTGGACATTTACCCCTGACTAATGCACATAACCTACACATCCCTGAACAGAACATGCAGCTTAGCATGGTCAATGTACCTAACCTGCATATCTTTGGATTGTGGGAGTTAACCAGAACATGCAAACTCCACAAAAACATGTGGCCGAGGATGGAATCAAACCCAAGTGCATAACACTGTAAGACACGAGTGCTAACCACTGATCCTCTGTTCTCAATGCCTAACCCCATGCAAGAAGTGAGATAAGTGAGAGACGTGCAAAGTCAAATTTCAAATGAACACTCTCTGATGTCGCCAAAGCGTATCAATCTTACATTCAATATGTATAGGTGAATCGAAAACAAAAAATAGAAATCCCTGACAAATCATGAATGAACAATAATTAGAAAATTAATATGATCAAAGGGAACAACAATATTCAGGTGAATTGCATTGTTTAAATACAAATTTGGGAATGAGCTAACTAATGAATAACGGGAAGTGACATTTGTTTATTTCACTGATGACGAAATTGACTTGCTTTTCATCTTTGTAACACTGCAGAATAACAATTTATGTGCCTGAAATGTTTGAATTAAGCTCTTCCCAATAAAAGAAATCAGTACAATCACATTGACTTCTTCATCTTTAAGACTGCAACAATATCAAATACTTTCCAGGAATTTAGAACTAGCAGAATTAGTTAATTTGGTTTCTTGGGAACTCAAAGAGAATAAACAGCAGATTCTGTGAATTAGTCATTCAATGTGATTATTCAGCTGAAGACAACATCCCATCTTTGCAAAAATGCTCAACTTTGAAAAATTCAAAATCCATTGTCATTGTTTAATGAAACAATACAGAAATGTTAATTCTTTTTCATTTGACTTAACAAAACGCAGGAATTATACATGATTTTGTGTCATGAAAAATACTTCAAACTTATGATGATTAGAAATACAGTAAATGTTCGCATCAAAGTGAAATATATTTAAATGAATTCAATTATGTTTCTGCGGGTAAAATAAGAATTAATATTAACAATGATTGAGAGATTGCACACTATATTAGTTATTCATGTAAAGACCCATAATTCCACATTCACAGCACGTACTGGATTGAATAATTATTAGGTATGAGCAACAACTGAATTATAAAATTCGATCAATGAATTTAGAAATAATGAGAAATCTCGTTTTGCTATGTGACTGAGGAATATGTGCAAACAAACAGGAATTATTGCAATGAAAAGTAATTGCAGGTCTGTGAATTTAAATTCTGTGATTACGGAGATCATTCAAATAAGCAAACATCAGACATTCACAATTAATGTTGGATGGGAAGTCCTTAGATCCACTGTGGGAAACTTGACCTGAAAATAAAGTTTCATATTGCAATGTTGGTACTCAGAAACAATTGGTTAAATTAAAATGTGAATCTCACTTTACTTGTTCAAAAGACTTTCTTAAATAATTGCACGATTATTACCATGACAATGACTTGATAATGTTGCTATATGAGCAATTAAAATGATTCAATATTTCAAAATATTTGCTGTTATGTTGATTGGATATTTATTAAAATTGGTAAATTGTGGAATAAAATATAGTAACTAGCTTTATGAATTGAAGAAAAAATGAGCCATTCAGTGATTATAGAAATTTTTTTCTTTCTTTACTAAAAACTGAAGGTAACACAAGAAATATAAATTTCTATCAAATGGTTTCATCATAGAGACATGTTATTTTAATTTAGATGATAAATATTATGGTCAGAATTCAGACATTTTTGCCAGAATTTGGAAGAAAGTTAATAGATAATGAAAGTGAGCATGAAAGTGAACAAATGATACAGTCAATGACATTTGGTACATAAAGGAATTATAATAATTGTTCATTATTGTACAGTGATGAATAATGTTGGAATAGAAAAGACAAAGAATTAACATGTTCAAAACAGTTCTTTTCTTACAATTAAATGAAACCAATAATCATTTTGCAAAGCACGTGATTTGGAAAAAAAAACCCAGTCATTTACTGTGTTATATAAACTGAAAACTACTTCCATTTTGCAAAAATGGAAACTTTCCCAAATTCAAAACTTAGGTTTGCTGAATTATGCAACAAAAACGGTTGTAATTTGAAATATCTCTTGCACACAAATTTAAAATAAGTAATCTTAAAGATTTTTAGAATGACAAAACGTTTGTTGTTTGCATGATTGTATTACAGTCAATATCCGTGATAAAGTAGAAGCATTGTTTTAAACAACATAAATCATCTTTAACTACTGAACTGAAATAGAAGATATCAGTTCCACTTGTTGCATGGAATAGTAAACAAATGCTTACTGTTGTCATTGGTTTCAGGAGCAATAAGGTACTTACTCAGGTTATTCTACTGAACAATAATCAGATGGTGATGGAAGTCTTTGTGTTGCTTTATGTGTATTGTTCAGTGTGAACATTGGGTTCGATAAAATTGAGGTATTTGCATGAATTAGGAACAGAGTGATAATTGGGTGCGAATGATCTGATTTAAAATCAGACAGTTTTTGATATTTACGAGGATTGCTGAATGAAACGTTCTTAAACCATCATGCAATCAATGGCATAAGTGAGAGATATGCAAATTGAACTTTCAAGTGAACACACCCTGATATTTTCACACCATTTCAATGTCACATTCAATATAAATAGATGACTGGAAAGCTAAAAACAAATCTCACACAATTCATAAACTGACCAGTAATTAAAAAATGATAAATAATAGCAAGTGACATTTGTTTATTTTACTGAAGAAGTAATTGATCTTTTCTCATATTTATAGCACTGGAACATAAAATTCTGTGTTGTTTTAACTAAGATCTACAGAACAAGAGAAAATTAATGACTATCATGACTTTGTATATTTCAGCTTTATGACTACAACATTCGCAAATATTTTCTGAGGAATATTGATTGAGTGGAATTAGATACATTTTGCTATGAGTAACTAGAAGAAAGTATATAGCAGATACTGTGATTATTGGAATGGACGATGAGACCTCCAAATAATCTACTGATATTGTGATTGGATATACAGTAAGTGTCAGAATCAAAGTAAATTATAATCAAATCAATTCAAAAATGTTTCCAAGTTTAAAATAAATACAATATTCACAATGATTGAGAGATTGTACATTGTAATGTCCTTGCAGTATTTATTGTACAGAAGCATAATTCCACATTTGTAGCCATTAGTGGATTGCACAATTATTAGATATAAGATATATTAGCAACAAACGGATTTTTAAAATATATATTCGTGAATTTGAGAATAATGAGATATCTCATCTTGATATTAGACTGAGTGATATGTAGAAATGAAGAGTAATATCGCAGGGAAAAGGAATTGGAGTTCTCTGAATTTCAAAGGCTGAGATAATTGTTATATTTCACCTGAGCAAAAATCAGACATTTACAAAGAATTTTGCAAGGGATATTATTGGTCGTTTGGTATGTACATGGGCCTGAACAAATAGGTATTAATATAGTAGCATTGACAATAAGAAATAATGAATGAAATTTTCAAAAAAACACTGCATTTTTACAAAGTCTATGTTAAATTGCTGTGCAATTATTGTAATTGATAATTGCTTTTAGAATCCTGACAGATAAATTGACTTAATATTTTGAAAACACTTTGCTCTGATGTTGATTGGATATTCATTAAGATTAAGAAACTGAAAATTAAAGCATAAAACTTAGCTGTATGATGTGAAAAAATCATTCAGCAGCAATTGAAAAAAATGATTTTGTTTAAAAATGCAGGCAATGCAAGATTTATATGGTTCCAATAGTTTTATTGAAGAGTCATGTCAATTTTGTTGATGTAATTTTTACCACAATAAATGTTTCGATACTTATTTCAGAATTAGGAGGAAAAGAATTAGGCCATGAAAGTGACTATTATTGTGAACAAAATATAGAGTCACTGACATTTGATACAGAAAGGAATTCTCATAATTGTGTGATTATTGTTCACTGACATCTTATATGGGAGGAAAAGGAGAATTGTCAACATTTCCAAGCAATTTTTTTCTTATCATGAAATGAAAATAAAAATCCTTTTGGAGGGCAATTTGTTTGAAAAAAGGAAACAGTCATTTCATATGACATTTGAGCTGAAGACTCGTTCCCATTTCCCCCATTGTAGTCTTTACAATAATTTAAAACTTAATGTTGGTTAAACAAAGGAACAAATGGATATAATCGAAATGTTTTCTTGTACACCAAAAAAAGTAAATGTAAAGCAATTTTATCATGAGAATTATAACGCTCTGAATATAATAATTTCACACACAATAAATGTTTGTATTGAATTGAAATGTCATCATAGCTGTGGGAGTGTTTTCCCCTGACAGGGAATGAGGACTCAGGAGGCAGGCTGAGCTCAGGCATGTGGAAGATGTTTACTCATACAGCAACCAGTTAATATAGGGATCATCCTCCCAGACCAGTCTGGGAAGACAGATCCGTGACACAATGTAATATTTACAGTAATAAGCAGCATTTTTATGTCCTTTCTGCATCACAATGGCCACATGTAATGTGGTTACAGCCCTTCCCTCCTTATCCAACCACCCAACTGAAACACATAATCGCAGATGGGCATTCTAATGGACATCCCCAGATTCCTATTGGGATCTTTCCATGCATCTTATTGACTTAGATTCCAAAGTTATTCCTGAACTCCCTCACGCCTCTCAGGATACCTTATCAGTTGGGACATTTTGAATTCTGCTATTCTTTATATTTTATTTTATCAAAGCCAATTACCCCTCATATTGTTCACTGTCTTAATTATATATGTACAAAGAAATAGAAAAGACGGTTAATTTTAGCTTCCTTGCATTAGTAATATGGCTTGTGTTATAAAGTTCGTTATATTGTGTCCAGCTACTCTTTCTGTTTGGACTTTATAATTAATGAGCAGTCAACATCATACCGTGAAGTTAATTCCTAAAACTAGCTAACTTCAAATCTCTGTCTAAATGCTCTTCTGTAATGTTTTTAGTAAGCATTGGTTACTTGTATCAAACTTATGTTGCAAATTTCCCCTATTATACACAAGAATCTGTAATTAGAACCTTTGTTTAATATTCTGAGTGACTGTAAAATAATAACTATATCTGACAAATGAACTGTTCTGTTGTCATGATAGCTGCTTAGTGAGTGAACTGGGCTGCACCCTGCAGCTGCTGCTTATTCATTTACTGGGACAATTATCCTTTCATTTATGAAGATCCGGATTGGTCATTTGTCTGTATGTCGGCATGCTGTTATCAAGAAATGTCTGGAATGCTGTAGTCCTGGCGTTGGAGTAGGTCCATTGGTAGTGTGCTTTCTTTTAATATAAGACTGGAACGGAATGTTAGTGTAGTTTATCACCCCCCTGACACCTTGTATTTTAGTTCTAAGTTAGGCTGCCTGTTTTTGATTGTCAGGCATTTTGTATGAGCCAATATGGACCATTCTATTCCTGGTGTGGGCAGGCCATGCCCAGAACAGCAAATCAACTAATATTCAAGTACTGAAATAAAAACCACCATTCGCTATCATTGGTTTCTGTACAATGCAATGCGTTTACTTTACTGAACCTTAATTTCACACTTAAAGCCTGATGTACTGGATTTGATCAATTCTTAAATATTAGATATAAGCAACAATTAATCTTAAAAACATTTCATAGCAAACTTAAAAATGATTAGAAATCTCATATGTGTAAAAATGAACAGCATTTATTGGAGTGTAAAATAATCAGATGTCTCATAATATGTAAGGCCGAATATTAATTCAATTATTTCTGTGAACATTCAAATGAGAAGGGAACAGATATTATCTGTGAGTGTTGGATAAGGAATCATTAATTGGTTTGTGTTTGTGTTATCCTGGAATAAGAGAACTATTATTCTTTTCTTTAATATTGACACTAAGAAATACTGGAATAAATTAAAATGTGAATATGGCGAAGTCTGTGACAAAACCTAAACTGAATTACTGTGTGATTTTTGGAATGACAATGAATTGATAATTAATTTTAGAACTTTGGCAAAATAAATGATTCAATATTTCCAAATGGATTTGCTCTGATGTTGATTAGATATTTCTTAATCTGTCATCTGAGAATGCAAATTCCGGCATGATGATATGGAAAGGCAGTAGACATTCAGTGAACATTGATCAGAAATGGTTTGTCATTCAAAATCCTCAGATCTTCAAGATTTCTATACTTGGTTGCTCGACTTTTCTTCTGGAGAAATATATATAATAAGAACAAATTCTGCATTGTATTTAATTCATGCAATTTTTCATATCATCAATATTTAGACATTTGAGTCAGAATGAATACGAAAATAAGTCAATAAGGAAGATTTATTTTCACAGAAGCATACAGCGAACAGCATTTATAAACGTATTTGTTTCGATATTTTCTCTGAATAAACGGATAAATACATTTAATGGGGATCTGTTGACAATGTCATGAGCCACAATTACATTTTTATCATAATTTTTGGTTTGGAAATCTATTAGAAAAGAAATCCTATATTTAGGACGTGCTTCATCTCGATACATGTTCCGCATAGTATCCTCAGTCCGAAGTAATAAGGTGTGATCATTGGTCTGGGAAAGATGTAGTGTGTAAATTATAATGTTTCTCTTACATATCTTTGGATCTGGTGAGACTGTGATTATTCATCCTAAGAACAATATTTCATGTACAAAGTGTTTTTCACTGAACAGTAATTAGGTGGTCTTGAAGACCATTAGGAGTACTTTGATTTCAAAAATGTTGAGCCGATTTCCATGATCTGGGAAATGTTTCACAACATTTTACCAAAATTCTGGATTCTAAGCATTCAATGGGTTTCGTGCAAACACCCTTCACTTGTCGTCATTTTCAAGCGAAGTGTATAACGCTCAGGCACTTGCTGCAAGTCAAGGTGCCAGGAAGTCTGCTTAAAACTCTCCAAAGCACAACTCTCGGGCTGGTAGTGACTGGATCTCTTGAACCTTTGTGACCTCTTTGACCGGGCTTTCATCAGTTTTCTGGAGCTGATTATTTTGTCTAATGTTTGCTTTAGTTTGGCCTTTTTAGCTCCGATTTCTCCAGCTGTAGGAATATTTAGAATGTTCAATTATGGGTGACAGGACACTTGACCTTAGTGGACAGGTAAAATATGGTTCACTTATTGTTTGAATAACGAATTGAGAATGAATCTTTGCATTTTAACAAATAAAAGTTTCAAATTTTTCAGTGGTTCACAATGACATTGATTAGATAGTCATTAAGAGAGATCAACTGACAATTATAAGCTATTTGCAGGATTATTGAATTGAAAAAGGAGACCTACGTGCAGAGATTCTTTTGGAAGGCATTGCTTTTTCATTCAAATATCTCGGATGTTCAAGAAGTCGATGTAACTCTTCATTGGTTCTCTTGTCCAGATACTAATTTATAATTCATATTGCTTTTATTGCGCCCAGAAGTTTGAGATTTGTCTCAAGGTTAAGAAGAAAACAAGGAGTAATTAATATGAGAACTTGAGTGAATAGAAAGCACAGTAAATTTAAATTACAGAGTGTGATAAACAAAGCTCACTCACTTCAATAATTTCAGTCCAAGACAAGATCTGAAGCAATCAGTATGTTTATTAGACGCTTGCAAGCGTGGTGCCTGGAATAGGGCACACAGAGTTTAGCAAGTAGATACCTTATATAGGACACACTACTCCAAACCCGGTGCCCATTACTATTGTTTGTCGCTTGCCTTATCCGGCCTTGTGCTTAACAAAGTACAAGTTTTACTTGGCCATTTCACCACATCCTGCTGTGGCCCATTGTTAGGTCTATCCTCCATCACCTCTATCTAAATCCCCCCCCCCCCGTGACATTTCCTCCCTTTCCCCAACCATATTGATCTTTATGACCTTTTAATTGGAGTTTGTTTTTATGTTTTTGCAAAAGTGGGAAACAGATGCTTATAACTACTGCTTGTACAAGCATATCTGGCTTAACCTACATCCTCACAGCACCTTATCTCATTGTGTGTAACATCTACCATTGTTTGCAGGCACATTTCATCCTTGTATGCACATTTTAGCTAATACAAAAACAATTATATATTTCCTTCACATAGTTTTCATTCTAGTTGACTCAGCTCTTGGTTGAAACACTTATATACTGGTGTGAGTGCATTTACCTTGCATTTACCTTGCATAAATAATTATGATTGCAGAAGTGACACTACTTTTCTTTAATTACCATTTGTTATCTTCTGCAGTTTCCATTTAAGCATTACTCCCAAAATTTACAAGCATAATTCCAGAGATTTCATCCATCTGGGTCTCACTCATCCCCTCATTATTTAATCGACAAAGTTCCTCTGCCTGATTGCCTTTTCGGGGCATCTGTTTTATTAAGGCTGTCTCAATTTTTGGGTGAGCCCCCGTGTACAGGGCAAGATACAACAGCCAATGGCCACCACTACCCCGACTACTACTATCAGGGAAGTAAGGATGGAAACCACCACCCCCTTCCATTTTGCAAACCAGGATTCAAGCCATCCCGTGAGAGATGTGTCTACTCCTGAATTCTCAGCCAGTCCCTCTGCTAAGGTAGTCAATCCCCTTAAGGCCCGAGTAATTGAACCATCAGGCACAGTGTTATTAGGAATAAAGGTGCAACAGCTTCCTCCTAACATCACACACACACACTTTTTCCGTTAAAACCATATCAAGGGCCATTCTGTTTTCCCATGCCATCCTACTTGTCACATCAAGCTGTTCTGATATTCCTTTAACCGCATCTCTTGTATAATTTATAAATCGCTGTTGATTATAGAAAATGTAATTTATCCAATCTACATTTTTATTAATTGTTACCCAACAAAGGAGAGCTGATTCAAAGCCTTCTGCAATCTGTTTACGAGCCTTGAACTCATCAGGTAACCTTCTAGGGACTCCTACAGTATCGAGATAAATCCTGTCATCGAAAGAAGTGTCTAACAGTGATCTCTTACTCCTTCCCTTTTTCCCCACTATCTTTTCCTTCTCAAATGCCAGGGTAAATGGAATTGCCAATTGTACAATTGCACATATCCCTCTCCAATCTGGAGGTAGGGTGGGTCTCAATATTTTGCCTCCACAGTACCACCACAGATCCGCTCGGGGAACCTTTGGTGCTGAATAGTTCTCTCCCTTCTCCGTTTCGGTAACGTCCTTAATCTCTGTACATAATTTCAGCTCCCCCAAATCTCTAGACCGATTTGCACCTTGTCTACACACACACGTCATGTGATTTCCGACTCCGGCTGAAAACGTCGGGGGGTGTGGGGGGGGGCGCTTTTAAATCTTTCTTCTCCAAGGGAGGGAACAAAGGAGATAGGGAGTTACAATTCCTATCATTCCATGCAGTCTTTTCCTGTTACAGGGCTATCATACATTTCATGCCCTTCCTGTCTCCCTTACACCCGAGTGGAAAGGGAACCACCTGGGCCACTGGTCAACTGGAGGCACATGCACAGCAATTGCTCTTGTTCAGACATTTTAACAATACAATTTACCCATTCAACCCAGGCATTTGCATCCCCATATCCAGTTTCTATTTCGATAGTCTGTTTCAAGTCCTTTATCTCTATAATTTTTACTACTTTAGGATCATCGGGAGGGGTGAAAGGTTGTACCTTATTTTCCAGTAGTTCCGCCCGTTTTCCCTGTCCTATGCTAAATTGAAAACAACAGCCCGAGAAATCCTTCCCATTTGCTTATATTTCTATCCTAAATGTTTCATCTAATTGTATCTCATAGGTGCCCCCCCCACCCCGAGAATTGCTTTGTGCCATGTGGTTTTCTTTATCATTAGGTATATTGGGTTACGCTCTTTATCGGGACAATCGAGAGGTGATCGGAAGGTGGCCCGGTGTATTGTGACAAGACCATTATACCAAGTACTATCCCCAAAGGACTTAAGATGTATCTCTGAGCTGCGGTACTGTCTCTGATTATCTACATCCCCACAATTTACTAAGTTACATGCATCAGGTTTATTACTTGCGGATTATCAGACTCCAGGACGTTAATAACACATATGAAAATTATATTTGACAAAATCCCAATACTAAAAGAGCTAGCATCATAGCTCTAAGCATCCCCAGCATTCTAAAATTTGTGCTGAAGCACAAAAAAACTTAATACACAATCCTACAGAAATAATCCTGAGCTCGCATTGCCACTGTATAATCAGTTACTCTAAGTCTCTTCAGCCTGAGTTTCAGCGGGTCTTGCGTTGATTCGGCTGTCCAGACTTCTTCCTCAACTGGGGATTTTACTGGACCTTTAATCGGAGTGTAGTGAGTCCAGCCTTTCTCCGCTGTCCTTATTGTTGTTTCAGTAATCAAAGGATCCTGATACGGTCTTTACCAGTCCGGCTGCAATTTAGTCTCTGTCCAGGATTTTACTAAGACCCAATCTCCTGGCCGGATGGGATGAAAGGTGAATTCAAGGGGCGGAGTCTGTGCGAATAAACTCTGTTTCCTGAGGAGAGACAAAGAGGCGGACAAGCCCAGTATATACTCCTTTAGAACAAGTCTTTAGTTTCGGGAATTGTCAATTCTCCGTTCGTTCCCAGAGAAGGTAATCCAAATATGATTTCATATGGGGATAGTCCCATATGTTTCCTTGGGGCTGTTTGTACTCGCATGAGAGCTATAGGTAAACATTTGGTCCAAGGGAGTTTGGTTTCTATTATCAATTTAGAGAGTTGTCGTTTGAGTGTTTGGTTCATTCACTCAAACCTTCCTGATGATGGTGGGTGCCATGGACCATGGAACTCTGAGGAAATTCCCAACCTTTTCATTATCTCCTGTAACACTTTAGAGGTAAAATGAATTCCTTGGTCGGAATCTATACGGTTCACTAGCCCATATCGGGGAATTATGTGCTCCAATATTGTTTTAGACACCCCACTCGCAGTTGCGGTAGCTAGGGGGTATGCCTCAACCCAACCAGATAGATGATCTACTATGACCAGTATATATTTTAGTCTTCCTACTCTGGGTAGTTCAGTATAATCTACTTGTATACTCTGGAAAGGTCTCAATCCCGGGTCTCTTCCTCCCGGGGTTTGTTTTCTCAAGACTTTCTTATTTACCTTTCTGCATATGATACATCCCTCACATATGCGTTTAGCAATTGTATATATTCCTTTACATCCATATTCCCTAAGAACTAAAAGATACGTTGCTGGTACTCCCCAATGGCTGAGTTGATGTCGGACAGCCATAATTTCTCCCATCATCATTTTGTTTCACATTTCTCTTCCATCAGGTAACATCCATTGCCCGTCTGCTGTTTTTTTGCAGCCCCAAAATCTTTCAATTATTTTTCTTCTCTTTCCGTAAATATAGGAGCTTCCGGGGATCAGGGACAGTAGGTATTAGGGAATGAATCAGCACTCCTTGTAGGTCCAGGCCTGCTTCCCTAGCCACTTCATCGTCTAATCTATTCCCCCTAATTTCTGGTTTATTTCCTTTCTGATGACCATTTACATGCACTACTGCTATTTCTCGGGGGAGTAATAGGGATTCCAAGACCCGTTTAATCAATTCCTCGTGTACTAATTCCTTCCCCTGGCTATTGATCAGTTCTCTTTCCTGCCATATCTTTCCAAAAGTGTGCACAACACCAAATGCATATTTAGAGTCACTGTATGCTGCTCCCTCTTTATTTTCTAATGCGCTAAGGGCTCTTTCCAATGCATAGAGTTCACAGGTCTGAGCTGACCACCCATTCGGCAAACTTCCTGCCTTCACCACACTACCTTCCATCCCATCGACGACTGCATACCCATTATGTCTTTTCCCTTCAGTCACCCGGGATGATCCAACTATAGAAAGTCAGGCTCCTGCATGAAGTGGAACATCTCTCAGGTCCATGCAGACCTTAGTTTGGTATTCTATAATGTCAAGGCAGCTGTGCCCTGGATTCTGAGGAGAGTCTCCTTCCCCTTTCCAAAGAAAG
This sequence comes from Chiloscyllium punctatum, assembly GCF_047496795.1. Taxonomy (NCBI): domain Eukaryota; kingdom Metazoa; phylum Chordata; class Chondrichthyes; order Orectolobiformes; family Hemiscylliidae; genus Chiloscyllium; species Chiloscyllium punctatum. The sequence continues at coordinate 43,125,194 of NC_092788.1, forward strand.
TCAGCTGGATTTAAACAATTGTCCGTGACCAACACTAGATCATCCTTTTCTATCAATATTGCCTCATATTTCAGAACTCGCGAGTCTGTTAACCATCGCCCAGCATTTTGGTTTCGGATTGTTCTCACTTGGTGTGGAGTGCTTACTATTAGGGCTCCCCCAAATGTAAGCTTCCTGCTTTCCTCCACCAACAGTGCAGTGGCAGCCACGGCCTGCACACACTCAGGCCACCCCCGTTATGCTGGATCCAATAGCTTCGAAAGATATGCTACTGGCTGTCTCATTCCTCCCCACCTCTGGGTTAATACTCCCAAACCCACTCCCTTATCTACAGTAGCAAAGAGCTGGTAAGATTTATCTAGAGAAGGTAAGGCTAACATGGGGGCATGGATCAGATCTCTTTTGAATTCTTAAATAATTCCTTTTCCTCTTCTTCCCAACTCAGACACTTTGGTTCCTCCTCTAATAGTTTGAGATATAATTGATTCATCTTTTGAGCATAAGAATCAATCCACAATCTGCAATATCCCGTTGAACCCCAAAAAATACGTAATTCCTGTTTGGTCCTGGGCAGTGAAATCCCCACTATTCCCTCTATCCGTTCCGGGCTTATCTTTCGCTTTCCCTCACTAACTAAATGTCCCAAGTATTTCACTTCTTGCTCCACATATTGTATTTTGTTTTTAGATACTCGCAGTCCCTGCTGACCCAGGAAATTCAATTTTTTTAGTGGCGTCTACTACTCTATCTCTTCTCTTTCCTGTTACTAAGAAGTCGTCTACATACTGCAACAGGGTAGTTCCCTTTGGGCTGCTAAATTTCTCCAATATTTGTTCTAACATCTGTCCAAATAAATTCAGGGATTGTGTAAACCCCTGGGGGAGCACGGCCCACCGGTATTGCTTTTTCCGTCCTGTCTTGGGATCTTCCCTTTCAAAGGCAAAATAATTCCTACTTTCCTCCGCCAAGGGACGAGCCCAAAAGGCATCCTTTAAATCTATCACACTAAACCATTTGTGGTCATGAGGGATCTTACTTAATAACGTATAGGGGTTTGGCACCACTGGGTGCCTAATCTGTACTATTCGATTCAATATTCTCAAATCCTGCACCAATCGATAAGTTCCATCGGATTTTCGCACTGGTAGAATTAGGATATTATAAGGAGACATACATGGCTCCAACAGTCCATCTCTAGCCCCTCAATTACTGGCTGTAGTCTTCGTTTACCTTCTGTGGAAATGGGATATTGTCGCTCATAAACAACGTCCCCTTTCCTTTTTAAACTTATTTCTAGGGGACGGATCTGTATTTTCCCCCGATTCCCTACTCTAGCCCATATAATAGAGTCTACCTCTCTCTCCACATCTTCGGTCAACATTGCCACTTGTACAACTAATTCTTTTTCCTGAATTCAAATCTCCAATCCTAAGAGGATAATTAAGTCTCTCCCTAGTAAGTTATTTCCTATATCAGGGATATACAGCAGTTCCCCTTTGACTCTATCCTTCGGACCTTCTATCATCATAGGTTCGAATACTGGAACAGTAAATCCTTCCCTTTTTACACCGGAAACAGTAATTGACCGTGTTGACATTCCTACTTTCTTTGGTTTAAAATGCAGCGATGACCGTGCTGCCCCCGTATCTACGAGGAAAACTACCTCTTCCCTACAGTGTCCCACCTTGAAGTTTATCAAGGGTTCCTGGTGGCTCCCCGGGTGTACGAACCCCTGACACCCCTATTCTTCATCAAAATTCATAAGCGGAATTGCCCTTTCTACCCTTTGTAGATCAGGACACTCCAGCTTAAAATGCCTGAGTTTCTGCAATAACAGCATTCTGCCTGTGGAAACTTCCATCTCTGCCCCTGTCGCCCGAACCCTCTATCAAATATCCCCCTTGTCATCTCCCTCTCCCACTTCCTCTCTGCCACCCACCGCTCCGGTTGGTCACTATTGGTTCCATTCTTTTCTTAACTACATCATCAATCGTAGCTACCATCATTTTCACCTTCTGTTTTTGTCTCTCATCCTCTCTCTTTGCAAACACTTTCTGTGCCTCTCTTAACAATTCATCTAATGGTGTTTCACTCCTCCCTTCTATCTTCAGTATCTTTCTCTGTGTCTGGCCATGCCTTTGTCACAACATATATTTTCAAAAGACCCTGTGCCACTGGGTTCTCAGGGTTCATTCCAGAGTATTTCGGCATTGAGTCTCTTATTCTTTGGAAGAATGTTTAGGGTGTCTCACAGTTCTCCTCTTTAACTTCAAAGGTTTTAGTCAAATTCTGCAACTTCGGAACTGCCGCTCTTATTCCTTTTAGAATCAGGTCATTCAATTCCATCATTTCTTCCCTATGCTCCGGGTTTTGATTTTCCCACTGGGTGTCTCTTAGGGGAAACTCCGTCTTTCCCTGTCCAGTATCCCCATCCCCAATGGGAAGTTCCCTGTCCCATATTTTAATGGTTGTTACTCGTATAAGTCCCCTTTCTTCCCCAGTAAATAGTACATTCAAAATAGACATTAACTCAGTCCACATATACAGACTGGGCCCCAAGAATTGATCAATTTATTCAGAGAGCCCGACCGGATCCTCAACCAGGACCTTCATCTCCTTTTTAAAAGTTCTGACCTCCCCACTGGTGAAGGGGCACTTACAAACTCAATCTCTTTGTCCCCTGTTTGTACCTCCCGAAGGGGATAAGTTGTATTATGTTTTTTTGTTTTTGTTTTTGCCCCTTAGGATTTTGTTTAGATACTCCAGAGGCCTCCTCTACGTCTACTTTATCTTCCCTTTCTTTTGTTGCGGATTGATGGTCGGGAACAACAACATCCCCGTCCACCGCCCCTTCGTTCTCCTCTTGTGGGTCATCCGTTCCCTGTCCCTATCTGTCTGTCTGTCTCTCCTCCTCCCCCATTTTCACCTAATCTGATTTTATGGTACAGGGGGCGGGAGTGCAAACAGGCAAAAGGATCCCAGGAACTGGGTGGGGCAGAGGGGGAATCCTTTGTCTTTACTACCATCATTCCCAAACTGCCCTTCCAACAGGACGCATAGTCTGCTTCATCTTCACTAAAAGTTTGTTTTTTATTCACATACAAATCTAAATACTGACATACCCAATCCTCATCCGAATCATACTTTGGCCAGAAGACAGCTGGATGAAGGATTGGTTCTTTGGTCCATACTAAACAACAATATTTAATCATTTTCTTTTTATCTTTTTCCCTTGTACAAGTGTTATTTGTCCATTCCGTCAACATCCTCCCCAACGAACTTACAGGAGGAATGTTACCAGTGACTTTTTCTTCCTTTACTCAGTGACAGTTCGACTTACTCTGCCTACACCCCATTTCTCGGGGCCCTCACCAGCCCCTCAGCGAATAAATACCCCTTTTCCCGGCCACCAAGTTAATACTTAAAAGTTACTTTTCTGACGTTGGTCTGTGCACAGAATTGCCTGGCTCCATTTTTTCCATATTTTTTATCGACCTTCTTTCACTGTCTGATTCAGATGTCTCTCTTGTGGGATTCGTACCAGTCGCCCAAGGGAGTGGACCAAACCGGGGCAAGAAACGGCTCCTCAATTGTGAATGGGAGGCATCTTCCCAGTGTCCAGGACCAGCCACACCCCTCGGCGATGGAAGAATATCCCGGATGATCCCCCAGTCGTGAGAAACTAAGCCCACTCACTTCAATAATTTCAGTGCGAGACAAGATCTGAAGCAATCAGTATGTTTATTATACGCTTGCAAGCGTGGTGCCTGACATAGACTCGCAGAGTTTAGCAAGTACATAGGATTCACTACTCCAAACCCAGTGCCCATTACTATTGTTTCTCTCTTGCCTTATCCGGCCTTGTGCATAACAATGTGCAGGTTTGACTTGGCCTTCTCACCACATCTTGGCTGTGGTCAACTTTTAGGTGTGTCCTCCATCACTGCGAACTATTTCCCCCACTTGTGACATTTCCTCCCTTTCCCCAACCATTGTGAACCTTACTACTTTTTAATTGCAGTTCGTTTTTTTTTTGTTTTTACAGAAATGGGAAACAAATGCTTATAACTACTGCTTGTACAAGCATATCTGGCTTAACCTACATCCTCACAGCACCTTATCTATTTGTCTGTACCATATACTATTGCTTGCAGACACCTTTCATTCTTGTATGCACATTTTAGCTAATATGAAAACAATTATATATTTCCTTCACATAGGTTTAATTCTTGTTGACTCAGCTCTTGGTTGAAACAATTGTACACTGGTGTGAGTTCATTTACCTTGCATAAGCAATTATGATTGCAGGAGTAACACTACTTCACCTGTAACGCACAGTTGGTAGTGTAGTGAACAAAGAAGAACAAAGAATACAGAAAACATGCAGCCCAGGAACAGGCCCTTTGGACAGCCGAGCCTGAGCCGATCCAAATCAATATCTAAACATGTCACCCAATTTCTAAGCATCCGTATCCCTCTGCTCCTCACTTTCTCAGGTGCACCTGAAATGAATCTACCATGCCTGCCTCTACTACCTCTGCTGGCAACGCATTCCAGCACCTACCACCCTCTGTGTAAAATACTTTCCATGTCTATCTCCCCTAAAAGTTTCACCTCTCTCATTGAACACGTGACCTCTGATTATTGAATCCCTCATCTTTGGAACAAGCTTATCTCTCTCCACCCTGTCTGTACCCTTCATGATATTGTAAACTTCAATCAGGTCCCCTCAATCTCGTTTTTTCTAATGAAAGCAGAAGTAACCTACTCAACCTCTCTTCAGAGCTTGCATCTTCCATACCAGACAACATCTGTGTAAACCTTCTCCGCATTCTCTCCTAAACGTCCACATAACTTTGGTAATTTGGCGACCAGAACTGTACAGAGTATTCTAACGCAGCCAAAACAAACTCTTGTACAATTTTAGCAGGGCTTGCCTGCTTTTATACTCAATGCCCTATCCGGTGAAGGCAAGCATGCCATATGCCTTCTTGACCACTCTATCCACCTGTGCAGTCACCTTCAGGGTACAAAGGACCTGAACTCCCAGATCTCTCTTCTCATAAAGTTTACCCAAGGCTCTTCCGCTTACTGTATACTTGGCTCTGGAATTTAGACTTCCCCCAACCATCACCTCACATTGAACACCATTTGCGACTTCTCCGCTAAACTCTTCTGTCTATCTATATTCCCCTTCATTCTTTGACAGTCCCCTATGTTTTCTGGCTACTCCACCAATCTTTGTATCATCTGCAAATGTAGTGGCGAGATACTGGGCTAGCAACACTTGGAGATTGGAACATGGCAGTTGTTCATCCCATGCAGAAAGGAACCATGTTTGGATGCTTGTTCCCAGTGAAGTACCACTGTTTCCTGATGTAGATCAATAATTCAAACGTTTTTATTCGGAGTCATGATTTAGATCTTTACTAACGATACATAGTCGTGCAGTTGACTATGATGAATAATGTCAGCGACCGCAGGGATGTATCCATCAGGTGGAAAGGAAAAATGGCGAATGGAATTGAATCCAGACCAATGAGTGGTAGTGAATTTGGGGAGTTGTAACAATAACAGTGAGGATTCTGAGTGGTGTACCTGTACAAAGAGATCTTGGAGTGGACATTATAGACAATAGACAATAGATGCAGGAGTAGGCCATTCAGCCCTTCGAGCCTGCACCGCCATTCAATATGATCATGACTGATCATTCCCAATCAGTATCCTGTTCCATCCTTATCTCCATAACCCTTGACTCCACTATCTTTAAGAGCTCTATCCAATTCTTTCTTAAATGAATCCAGAGACTGGGCCTCCACTGCCCTCTGGGGCAGAGCATTCCACACAGCCATCACTCTCTGGATGAAGTAGTTTCTCCTCATCTCTGTCCTAAATGGTCTACCCCGTATTTTTAAGTTGTGTCCTCTGGTTCGGCACTCCCCCATCAGCGGAAATATGTTTCCTCCTGCCAGAGTGTCCAATCCTTTCATAATCCTATACGTTTCAATCAGATCCCCTCTCAGTCTTCTAAACTCAAGGGTATACAAGCCCAGTCGCTTCAGTCTTTCCTTGTAAGGCAATCCTGCCATTCCAGGAATTGACTCGTGAACCTACGCTGCACTCCCTCAATAGCCAGAATGTCTTTCCTCAAATTTGGAGACCAGAACTGTACACAGTACTCCAGGTGTGGTCTCACCAGGGCCCATACAGCTGCAGAAGCACCTCTTTGCTTCTATACTCAATTCCTCTTGTTATGAAGGCCAGCATGCTATTAGCCTTCTTCACGACCTGCTGTACCTGCATGCTTGCCTTCATTGACTGGTGGACAAGAACACCCAGATCTCTCTGAACAGCCCCTTTACCTAATTTGATACCATTGAGGTAGTAATGTGCCTTCCTGTTCTTGCCACCAAAGTGGATAACCAGATATTTATCCACATTAAACTGCATCTGCCATGCATCTGCCCACTCACCTAACTTGTCCAGGTCACCCTGTAATCTCCTAACATCCTCATCACATTCCACCCTACCACCCAGCTTTGTATCATCAGCAAATTTGCTAATGTTATTGCTGATACCATCTTCTATATCATTTACATATATTGTAAAAAGCTGCGGTCCCAGCACGGATCCCTGCGGTACCCGACTGGTCACTGCCTGCCATTCCGAAATGGAGCCATTAATCACTAACCTTTGTTTCCTATAAGCCAACCAATTCTCTATCCAATCTAGTACTTTGCCCCCAATACCGTGCGCCCTAATTTTACTCACTAACCTCTTGTGTGGGACTTCATCAAAAGCTTTCTGAAAGTCCAGGTACACTACATCCACTGGATCTCCCTCGTCCATCTTCCGAGTTACATCCTCAAAAAATTCAAGAAGATTAGTCAAGCATGATTTCCCCTTCATAAATCCATGCTGACTCTGTCCTATCCTGTTACTATTGTCCAGATGTGCCGTAATTTCATCCTTTATAATCGACTCCAGCATCTTTCCCACCACTGAGGTCAGACTAACTGGTTTATATTTTCCTGCTTTCTCCCGCCCACCCTTCTGAAAAAGTGGCACAACATTAGCCGCCCTCCAATCCTCAGGAACCGACCCCGTTTCTATTGAACTCTGGAAAATAATCACCAGCGCATCCACGATTTCCCGAGCCAGCTCCTTCAGTACCCTGGGATGCATGCCATCAGGTCCCGGAGACTTATCAACCTTCAGATCTAACAGTCTCTCCAACACCAAATCCTGGCAAATATAAATTCCCTTAAATTCAGGTCCTTCAGCCACTGTTACCTCATTCACAGATCCCTGAAAATTGTTGAACAGGGAGATCAGTTGCCCGAGAGGTTTTTGGATATTTTCTATTGTTGACCACAGACTGCGGATGATATTCGATATTTAGTAACCACCAGTTTAGGAAACAACTAAAGGAATGAGCACAAGTCTGGTCCATACAATAATGTACATTTTTAAAAATTGAAAGATGAAAGATAGAGGGCTGAAGTATGAATCTTTGCCTATCAAACTACTTCACTACTCAATGAATTTACCACTGATTCCTCTCCAAGTCATGCTGGTATGTGCCTTAGAGGGTAATTTGCAAATGGTGAAGTTTCAGAGCATCTTCAAACTTGTCCTTATAGTCAGTACAATTTTTGAGATTTGAAGGTTCTGTCAACAAATCCTGGATGACTTACTCCAGTGAATCTTCTATGTGGTGCACTCTGCTGCAATTCTGCTTTAGCAGTTAAGGGAATAAATATTCAGGTGTTGAATAATATACAGTTAAGTGACTGCATTGTCGTGGAGGCTGCCCAGTTCCTTCAGTGGCATTGAAGCTGCACCCAACTAGGCAAATGGAGAGAGATCTGTTAAACATCTAATTTGTGCATTGCGGACGATGTAGGCTTCATGGAGGTAAAAACAATAACTGCAGATGCTGGAAACCAAATTCTGGATTAGTGGTGCTGGAAGAGTACAGCAGTTCAGGCAGCATCCAACGAGCAGCGAAATCGAGGTTTCGGGCAAAAGCCCTTCATCAGGAATAAAAATATTCCTGATCAGGTATATTCCTGATGAAGGGCTTTTGCCCGAAACGTCGATTAGGCTTCATGGAGACAAGGGTTGAGTTAATAATCAAACAAAGTTGACCCACCGACAGATTTTTGTCGTCAACTTCTTTATATGGGCGGTCAGATTCCAGTTTTCCTAAATACTAGCTCCCAGGACGATTACACGGAGGAATTCAGTTACATTGAAGCCATTGAGTGTCCATCGAATATGATTAGATTCTCATTTGTCAGAGTTATCTTCCCTGTATTTGGTCCTTCTGTGGGTCAATCCAATTCTTATCGCTTTCTGATTTCAAGTTTCAATTCCCGTCTGCGCCTGAAATTTCAACCCGTTTCCTCGCTGAAATTTCTCCACCTGTCTTAATAATATGTAAGACGCTGTAAGGGACAGCGCAGACTTACTAACATGTTGCTAACTCTAAATACAGTAGAACGTCGTGGAATGATTGGTTTGGCTGGAATTATTCTCCTTCAAACAAAGGAGGCGGAGGGGAGGTTTACAATCCCATAATAACAATTATAAACGCTCAATATTCATGGGACCTTGACAGGGTGGATACGGGCAGGTGGCTTGCCCTATGCTCTGAGGAGAGCACCAGAGGACATAATCTCAGAATTAGATATTGCCAATTTAATTCAGAAATGAGGAGTAATTTCTTTGCTCAGATGTCAAAGAATCTGTGGCATTTTCCAGAAACCGCTGTTGAGACTGTGTGGTTGGGTATTTTCAAACTGTGCCAGATAGTTAATCAGAAAGATCATGAAACTTTGTCGAGTTTAGTTAGCAGAAAGGAATTCAAGATTATCAGATTAACTATGTTATAAATCACACAACACAAGGTTATAGTCCAACAGGTTTAATTGGAAGCACACTCGCTTTCGGAGCATCGCTCCTTCATCAGGTAATAATCAGGTGACTCCGAAAGCGAGTGTGCTTCCAATTAAACCTGTTGGACTATAATCTGGTGTTGCGTGATTTTTAACTTTGTACACCCCAGTCCAACACCAGCATCTCCAAATCAGATCATCCATGATTTCGTTGAATGGTTGAGCAGACTCCTTGGGCTGAATAGCATACTTCCGCTTGGTTTAACATTTCGTCTAACGCCTCATTTTATTCATAAGCTCAGAATTGTGAGGGGATGGGATGAAGTGACAAAAAAGGTTTATTAAACAAATCAGACAGATCAGGAACAAGCCTCAGAAACTCAGGAAGAAGAAATGTGCTGTGACCTGGGGGCAACAAATGACACTGGGCACCAGCACAGGTGGCTGTGTACAGAAGCTGTGATTGCTTAAGGAAGGTGCTAGATCTTTACAGTTGGCAAGTCAGTGATCACTCTGGATAATGGATCCTTGTATGTTTCGCACACAGCAGAAATTTGTGAAAGAATGAAATGTTTGTTTCATTGGAGAAATTTTCTGCAGTTCCAATTCCGAGTGACTGTTTGAAATACTGATCAGATCTTTGTGTGAAGTGTTAGGTTGAAATACTCATGAACAACCCCACTGGATAACCTGTGCTTCCGATCTATTGTTATTTTTTTCTCTTTCTTTCGATGAAAATTCATAGAAAGACAAGATGGAATGTAGGGCAGAAAGAAAAATGCGTTCCTTCTCATTACACCAATTTCATCTACAATTGAATAGAATGACTGCTCTCACTCTTCATTTCGACTTTAATGTGGTGTCGATTATTTGTGAATCTTCCGTGCAGTGAAGGGCAAGATTCTCGATCCAGTGTATACCAGAGTGTGAGGTGCAAAGGAAAACTACTTGAGCGGTGTGTAAAGTTAGCAACCAGAGTGTGACTCGAACCCGTGAATGTGGAGCACAGCGGTATAATAACCCAGCACCGTAATCTCACAGTCTCCTCTGCACATTTTGTAGTGGGGTGACATGTGACCTCATCAGGTTACATGTAGTGAAAGTCATGGATGAGAAAGTTCCAGAGCGGAATCGAATCCACACCATTGTGTTACTGCTTTCACTTGAATTATAATAACAGCAAATTCCAATAAATAGCCATGCTGGTCAGAATGAATAGCTGTCAATAATACATTCTGAGTCAGAATGAAACAGGACAAGAATTTTCCGTCATATTTACATCTACATTTGACTCATAATTTCTTCAGTCACTTTTTCTATCACGTGAAGAAGCAGCCATGGTGAGTGAAATGAAGGCGATGTTTTCACTCAATGGCCTTTCTCATATGGCTGAACCTGAATTGGATTCAATCGCAAGGAATGCTGATTTGTTCCTTTCATTTTAATTTTGCTGAAACCTCACAATTTTCATTGTAATGATCAGAAGTGAATGAGATATACCTCATTGGAACGATTAATGTTGTATTCAAATTTGCTCTGACTTAATTTCAGTTTAAGGAAAATGCGCTTAGAAAAACAGAGGGTTAAAGTACAAAAGAAAACCCACCAGTTTTGTTTCTCGTTTCTTTGGCAGATTTCACTGAGTATTAAATGGACCAAACATCATGGTGTTTGTTCTCACATCCTTAACGCATGTGATGAAAGCAGGAAGTAGATCTCCAAGCAACTGGTCACTTCCTATTCATTATGTAATATCTTCCGTTCACAATAAATAAAAATCCACTCAGTTCCATTTGCAATGCTTTAGGTGGAATATTACGCCAAATCTTTCAAAATGCAGAGTTTTGGAAGCGAATCTTACTCAGTTGCACACATTAAAGAAATTTCTTTACATTTAAAGTAAACCAACTTAGACATTGTTTCCCTCAACTTCTGACCGACTACACCCCACCTCTGCACCTTTACCTAGCCACACGCTGTCTCTCTCCTTGTGAAATTTATTCCTTGTATGTCACCAAATGTACCTTTCCAAATATTTTGAAAAACAGTTTCTTGGAGTGACAGCGATTCTGTTTTCATCATTTCTTTGCCCTTCCAAGATTTTATCAAAGCTATTGAATGCCTGACATCTAGATGTTTATTTACTTGAAAGACGGAATTTTCCACCTATTTAGTCTGTTCAAACATTTCATAACCTGAAAAAACCCCATTAAGTTTTCCTTGGTTCAGGGATAACTGGCCTCAATTTTCCAAGAAGACAAGTGAATAAAATCTCATCCTCAGTACACCCCCATCAGCACCTTCTCTAATGGCTTTACCCCCCAGTAAACACCGTCATTATCAATTCATAGAATCACGGAATCCTACCGTGTAGAAAAAGCATTTCAGTCAATCGAGCCAGTATCGAATCTCTGAAGAGCATCTCACCCAGACCTAGCTCCCCTCCCTATTTCCTTATATTTCACCTGAAGAAGGGGAATCCCTCCCCCATATGATTTCAGATAAACCTGTTGGAGTATAACCTGATGTCCTGTGACTTCTGACCTTGTCCCCGCGTTACCCATGGCTAATTCACCTAACTTACTTAATTCACTTCCTAGACACGAGAGGGCAGTTTAACTTTGCCAATCAACCTAACCCTCCCTCTGAACTGCAGTGCGAATTACTGAGACAATGTTCCATCATACTGGGCAAATGCTGTATCATTTTTAGTGGTTTTATAACCTGATAACAGCCTCATCAAAACAAAGGAACACAAATTCAATGTATCGAAACGCTACTCTGTCCTTTACAATTTCATTCGTGCTGCGGGAAATGTTTCTGCACTCATATTTGAATGCGTTTATGTTGTTTCATCCTCAGCTTCCAGCTTCTAGCAAACACTTCAATCCGGAACAAGTCTGTCAAATGCTTTTCATTCCAACACAGTCACAAGGTGAAGTTTGCAGAAGTCACGTGTTTGGCCGTTCACTGACACTCTGCCTCCCTGAGAGTTGCAGTCCTTCCCCAACTTTAAGGAGAAAGTGAGAACTGCAGATGCTGGAGATCAGAGCTGAAAATGTGTTGCTGGAAAAGCGCAGCAGGTCAGGCAGCATCAAAGGAGCAGGAGAATCGACTTTTCAGGCATAAGCCCTTCTTCAGGAATCAGGATTCCTGAAGAAGGGCTTATAGCCGAAACGGCGATTGTCCTGTTCCTTGGATGCTGCCTGACCTGCTGCGCTTTTCCAGCAACACACTTTCAGCTTCCCCACCTTTATTCAGGCAGCACTGTCCTTCCTGTGACATGCCCCATCGAGAATGGAAGGACAGGTATCAATACCCGCACTTGGGAATGGAGCGTCAGTTTTAAAACGTTTACACTGTCCCCAGCGGAAAATTGAGCCCTGTGACAGGCGGGGACATTAGTCATTATACTACCGAGGACAAGAGTGTCAAAGGAGGCCCTTCAACTAAATGTGGCCACACTTGTCAAAAACAACTGCCTAATGAACTGAATCCCATTTCAGTTATATGTATTGGCATCAAGAGTTCACATCTGAATATTTATTCAGGTTATAAGGATTTCTGCCGCTCTGAACAATGCAGTGTATTCCAAATTCCAACCACCCACTGGCTGATAAAGCTTTTTCGCACATCTTCTCAAACCTTTCTGTCTTTCTCTTTAAATCTCTGGCCCCTGCTGGTCGATCCCTCCATCAATGGGAAACTCGTTCAGTCAACCCTGTCCATGCCCTAACTCAATCATGTCTTGCCTACATCCCCTTTGCACTGCGACAAACACTCCACTCTGTCCTGTCTTTCTTCACAACTGAAACTCTTCAGCCCAAACAGTATCCTGGTAAATATCTCCTGCAATTTTCTCAGTGTGATCACATCCCTGCTATAATGTGAATGGCAAAACTGCACAATGACACTCTTGTTTGAGCCTAATGAGCATTAGATTTAAAATTTCTTGATTAGGATGAGGGCGATTCTAGCTAAGCAGAATTTATTACCCATTCCGAATTGCCCAGAGGGCAGTTGAGACCCAACCATATTGCTATGAGTCTGAAGTCACATGCAGCCCAGTCTAAGTAAGGATAGCAAATTCCATCCCGAAATGACATCAGTGAAACAGAGACTTACTTTCAACAATTGTCAATGGATATATAGTAGTCATTAGATTCTTCATTGCAGATATTTTTTGAATCGATATTTGACAATCATGGCATGGTGGGATTCAAGCGCGAGTACCCAGACTATTACCTCGGTCTCTGGATTATCAGTCCTATGAAATTATCACAAGACCAACGCAGAAAGCCACAAAGCTGATCTTTTCCGATAAAATGTCTTTTCACCAAAACTGCCCTGGGTATTTTCCATGAGCCTGACGCTACAATTGTCTCTGGTCAGTAAAAGCTGCTACATGGGGATTGATTTCACAACCGCGGTATCCAAATGGTTCAATTTTTTTGAAGGTCCCGATGGTGGGATTGGGGCACGTTCACCCAATAACAGTGACCGCAGCAGCAGCACAGACAGAAGAGTCGGAATGTGAAAGAGAGTGATAGGTTGTGCATTGCCTCAGAGAAATGGGGAGAGGGACGGAAAGGAGGTTTCATGATCGTGGGAAGGATCGGAATCTCTGACAACGGGTGTGATTGAATTCTGATACATGAAATGCAGAGATGCGAGAGAGCGGAACTTGAAGGTAAACCAATTAATTTATTAACGTGTATCACAAAAAGGACAACGGAGAGAACACTTAGTGCCGTGATTTGGTTTCAAATCGAGGATGCTGTGGTCACAATGCAAAATACCGACAACCACGATCACAGGAACCACAGAACAGGATGCTTGCAGAGGAAATGTTCGGAAGAACAGCAAATGCCCAATATCAGTACTCAGTGAACAGGGACAGACATGTGGGAACTGAGAATGAGCTGAATCTTTCAGATCGATGTCCTCAGAGGCTGTGGAGATCCCTTGAATAAGAATGTTGAAAGATGAGATTGATCGATTTCGACAAAACATCAAAGACTCGGGGGACAGTACAGGGTAGTGTTGAAATGTATGCTTCAATAGCATTTTAGCTTAACATCGGCACAGCCGTCCAGATCCAACCGGAAATGGGGATGGGAATCAGTGTGCAGAGTTACTCTCTGGCTCCAGTGAAGCAATAGGTGAGCGTGCTGTCCTTCTGTGATGGTATAGAGGCACAAGAAATTCCTCGGTTGAGTGTGCTCCTGCTCAAAGGAATGGTTGTCCCCGTTTATACTATCATGGCGATTTCCAGCGCATCTTTCTAAGACAGCTGAGTGGCACAAGTGGAGCGTGTTGAGCCCTTAACTTTGCAATGGTGGGTTTAAAAGATGATTTTGCTGTTTGGATCTGTGTTTCCGACACTGGCGGTGGCAGCTACATTTGCTCGCATCAGCTCAGTATCAGTTTCTTCCACACAGTCAAGACTTCAACCTGGAGAAGGTGGTGTTGGGATGATATTTTAAACTAGTCATCCTTGGGGGTTGGGAAACGGAAACGGTGATGTTTACGTTCGACGAATAAAACATGAAATACAAGCCTGACCTCAGGAACAGAGATCATGACTTTAATTTCCTGCATTTCCATTCATTCTTGTCCCTTATGCAGGGGATTCTACCATCTTCACCCAGTCCTGCCTACGAGAGACTCCAGGACCAGAAAAACATGAGCTGACCCTTAATTCAAGAATCTCCGTGTGGGGAAGCAGTCGAATCGGCCCTTCCAGTCCACACGGTACATCCGAAGCACATCCCACCAGATCCCATAAGCCTGCACTTCCCATTGTTGATCCCTACAACTGGCACATCGTTGGTCGGAGGGAGAAATAAAAACGCAAACACACAGAGAATGTGTAGACTGCCCACAGACAGACACCCGAGGCTAGGATCCCACCCGGGTGTGTGGTGTAGCCAGACAGCAACGAACGAGGGGCAAAGAATAAATGTTGTCCTGACCAGTGATACTCACACCCTGTGGATGAATGAGGAAGAATGAAAACACATTCACAACAGGGAAAACAGAATTTGTATCTGTGTGGACACAATTTGAAAGGATCGTTCACCCTGTGTAGAAAAAAGGACACAGATACCACAGAGAAAGCAGGGCAATGTGAGAGCTGCTGGAAGGGATTCAATTAACCACAGAAATGGAATCTCATTTAATCAGTAACACTGGGGAGAGACCGTTCACCAGTCCCGTGTGTGGGAAGGGATCACTGAGCAAAACAACCTCCGGAGTCTCCAGCTGGATTACAGATCCCATCAGGTGTTCGATTATGATGTCAATGCGGCTGTTAATCCCAACCAGCTGCCTGCTCAATAGCGTCAGTCAGAGTCATACAACATGAAAACAGGCCTGTCAGTGCAACCGATCCATGCTGAACAACTGCCAAACTAATCCATTCCTGTCTGCCCCCTCCTGTACCCGCTGAGTGGTGATAATGTCCTTGTAGTTTTATGACTGTGTTGTTAATCCAAAACCCAGGTAATATTTTGGGGACAAAGGGTTCAGGTCCTGGCATGACAGATGGTGAAGTTTGAATTCACTAAGCACCTGGAATTGAAGACTCTCGTGATGACCTGAATCAATTGTGTGGAAAATCCCATCTGATTCACTCATGCCAGTTCGGGAAGCAAACTGTCATATTCATCTGCTCCATCCCACATGAGAGTCCAGATGGATAATAGTTGGTTGACTCTTATATGCCCTCTGGGAAATAGCTGACGTACTAGGCATGAATAAATTTATTTTAAAAATCCCACTTTCCCATTCATGTTTGGAATCAATTGTCCATTAAATGTTGCAAATATACCCTCATCCATCACTTCCTCAGCAAGTTAATTACACTGTAAAACACTGTCCCTAAAAAAATGCCTCACTTGTCTCGTTTTAAAAAAATCTCTCTTTTCATCTTAAACATATGCCCTCTCGCCTTGAAATTCCCCTCCTGGCAAAAGGCCGCTATCGTTGACTCTAAACTTGTCTTTCAATAATTCATAAACTTCTGTCCGGTCGCCCTTAGCTCGAGTGAAAACGCTCTCAATTAGGAGAAAGTGAGACCTGCAGATGAGAGATCTGAGTCGAGAGTGTTGTGCTGGGAAAGCACAGCAGATCAGGCAGCATTTGAGGAGCAGGAGAGTCGATGTTTCGGGAAAAGCCTGGTGAAGGACACTTGCGCAAAAAAAAATATTCTCCTGCTCCTGGGATGCTGCCTTAACTTATGTGGTTTTCAAGCACCCAGATCTCGAATCTGAAAATTGTCTCAGCCTGTCCAGCCTTTCATTATAACTCAAACCTTCCAAAGGCAACAAGCGTGTATCCCTTCTGTGAACCTACTCCAGTTGAATAATATCATTCCTACAACTGGGCGACCAGAACTGGACATAATATTCCAGAAGAGGCCTCATCAATTTCCTGCAAAACTTCAACATAACGTCCCAACTGCTATACACAAAGGACCGAGCAATGAAGGGAAGTAGGTTAAATGCCTTTGAACCATCTCGTCTGTTGGTAATGCAAATTACAAGGAATTATTTACCTGCATACCGAGCTTCCGTGTTTTCCAACATACGCAAAGCCCTACTCTTGTTGTTGTACCAAAATGCAATACCTTCCATTTATCCAGATTGAACTCCATGTTACATTTTTCAGTACAACGACTCATTGGATTAAGACCCTTTTGAAACTTAGATACTCTTCTCCACTGTCTACAATTCTGGTATCGCCTGCAAACCTATGAAGCATGCCTGCTGTTAGTTCCACTGTTTTCTCATATAGATCAATGATTTATATTTACTTGTAGTTGCCGTGATTTAGCAGTGTGCAGATCATACAACAGTTAGTCATGCAATTAACCATGAGGAAGAAAGCCGCAGTCTGCAGGGAGATATTAAACAATTGGAAATAAAACTGGTGAAAGCAATTCATTCCAGGGAAGTGGATGATAGTGAAGCAAAACTAAATTTCAAACCAGCTGCCCACGCTCCAGTTGAGGCATTCTGCTCTCTCAGCAAGATGCACTGTAGATTGCTGTTATTATAAACGGGAACAAATTTTCCATTCTGCCCCACCTTTGACCAGAAGCACTCCCAACCTCGGAATTGCTTGCGCCTCGAAACAATCATAGAAACCATGCATTGTCCGGTTGATTCACTTGAGCCAGCGAGTATCTCTGTGACCTCATTCCCATCTTGATTACAAGTTGGTTATTTGCGACTGCGCCACTCAGTTCCTCTGAGTCTGGTGCTGGGAACTGGGCCTATGTGTCAGCAGTGGTTACTGCCTTGTGTGGGGAAACTCGTGAAGTAACCGATGTTAAACTGCATTGCTATTGAAGTATACATTTCAATAAAAGCTTGTTAACAAAAATGACTGTAGATGCTGGAAAGCAGATTCTGGATTAGTGGTGCTGGAAAACACAGCAGTTCAGGCAGCATCCGAGGAGCAGTGAAATCGACGTTTTGGGCAAAAGCTCTTCATCACGAATACAGGCAGAGAGCCTGAAGGGTGGAGAGATAAGTGAGAGGAGGGTGGATTTGGGGAAAAAGTAGCATAGAGTACAATAGTTAAGTGGTGGAGGGGATGAAGGTGATAGGTCGGGGGAAGGGTGGAATGGATAGGTGGAATAGATGATAGGCAGGTAGGACAAGTCAGGACAAGTCATGGGGACAGTGCTGAGCTGGAAGTTTGGAAATGGGGTGAGGTGGGGGAAGGGGAAATGAGGAAACTGTTGATGTCCACATTGATGCCCTGGGATTGAAGTGTTCCGAGGCGGAAGATGAGACGTTCTTCCTCCAGGTGTCTGGTGGTGAGGGAGCGGAGGTGATGGAGGCCCAGGACCTCCATGTCGTCGGCCGAGTTGGAGGGAGAGTTGAAATTTTGGGCCACAGGGCTGTGTGGTTGATTGGTGCGGGTGTCCCAGAGATGATCCCTAAGGCGCTCTGCTAGGAGGCGCCCAGTCTTCCCAATGTACAGGAGACTGCACCGGGAGCAACGGATACAGTAAATGATATTGGTGGATGTGCAGGTAACAAAAGCTGCACTGTCCCCGGAGTCTTTGATGTTTTGGAGAAATCTATTTATCTCAGCCCTCAACACATTAGTGATGGAATCAACACAGCCACTGGGGAAACCGATGTTAAACGGTCAGACCATTCTGATTTCCCACATATCTGCTACTGTTCGCTAAGCACTGATATTGTGCATTTGTTGCTCTGCCTAACATTCCTTATAATACTGTACTTATTGCATGATCTTAGTGTGTTTGGCTGTGGGTTGCCGTGATCGTATAGTGGCTCGTACTCTGTGTTGTGGCCGCAGCAACCTCGGTTTGAATCCGAGTCACGGCACTAATCACTCTATGTATCCCAGTCTTTTGTGAAACACAAATGAATCAGTTGTTTTAAAGTTTTGATTTTCTCCAAGGTGATTTTTTTTCCTTCAAGCTCTGCTCGCTCACATCTCTGTGTTTCATATGTCAGAATTCAAATCCACCAGTTCTCAGAGATTTCTTCCCTCCTACGATCACGAACCGAGCTTTCCATCCCATACCCCCATTTCATTAATTTGGAGATGCCGGTGTTGGACTATGGAGTACAAAGTTAAAAATGACCCAACACCAGGTTATGGTCTTACAGGTTTAATTGAAGCACTAGCTTTCGTAGAGCAGCTCTTTCATCATGTGTTTGCGGAGTCATTTCCCATTTCACTAAGGCGTTGCAGAATCTAATACAGATTCTCCCATTGATACCGATCAGTCTGTGTGGCTGGGGTCACTGTTGCTGGGTGAACGTGCCCCAACCCCACCATCGGGACCTGCAGAACAGTTGATCCATTTGGTTACCACTGTTGTGAGATCAATACTCATGTAGCAGCTTTTACTGATATGGACCAGATATTATTGGGGGGGGGGGGGGGGTCAAGCTCAGGAAAATGGCAGAGAACTGTCTTGGGGAAAAGCGACTTAATTGGATAAGATCAGTTTCACTGCTTTTCTACAATGGCCGAGCGCTATTACCACTGAACACTGAACTGTCAATTCAGACACCAGGGACCTGGGTTTGACGCCGACCATGCTAGGTGGTAGAATTGGGATTCAATAAATATCTGGAATTACGAATCTAATAACTCATATATATCCATGTTGAATTGTTGAAAAAAAAATCTGACGTCATTTAAGGAATGAAACTGCCATTCTTACCTGCTCGGGCCTTCATGTGACTCCAGACTCACTACAATACAGTTAAGGTTCAACTACCCGCTGTGCAATTAGGGATACCAATCAATACTGCCGAGCCAGAGACGCCCTCATACAGTAACAGAATAGAAAAAATGTTCATTTGGCCCTAGCTAGATTACTGTGTGCAGTTCTGCAATTCAGAGTCCTGCATGGATGTGATCGCACTGGGAACGTTGCAGTAGAGATTCACTGGGATATTGTCTGGGCTGAAGAGTTTCAGTTATGAGGAGAGATTGGACAGACGGGTTGTTTGTCACCGAGCAGAGGAGATTGAAGAAGACATGACTGAGATGTACTAAATACTGAGGGATATGGATAGGATACACTGAAAGAAGCGTTTCTTATTGATGGAGAGATCGAGCACTGGGGCCAAGAGATTTCGTGAAAAGGCAGAAAAGTTTGAGTAGATTTGCGGAAAGGGTCAGAGAGGCGGAAATCATTCTAACCTTTAAACAAAATTGAGATGTTAATTTGTGATGCCAAAACATGTAAGATTATGGGCTAAACGATGGAATACTTGATTCAGGTCGTAAAGCAGTTGTGTTTGACAAGTGCGGCCACAACAGGCTGAAAATCTCCTTCGATGTTGTTGTCCTCTCCAGTATTGTGGTTAGCGTCCCCGCCTGTCATTGGGCTCAATTCTCCGCTGGGGGCATCGTAAAGGTTTGAAACCTGAAGCTCTGTTCCCCAGTGAAGGTTATTCATGCTTGGCCTTCCATTCTCGATATGACATGTCAGAGGAAGGACAGTGCTGTCTGAATCAGTGTGGGGAAGCTCTTCAGCTCCTGGGGAGAGAGAGTGTCAGTGACAGTGGAAACACGTAACTTCAGCCAACTGCACATTGTGTTTGTGTTGCAATGAAAACCATTTTGTGGAGTTGTCCCTGACTGATATGTTTATTTAAAGCAGGAATCTGAGGAAGAAAACAGAGTAAACCCATTCAGATCTGAGTGCAGAGACATTTCCAGCAGCATTAATGAGGCTGTACAGCGCAGAACCGCGTTTGTATGCTTTGAATTCAGGTTGATGGGCGCAGCTTGCTTTCACTCGGCTGAGTTACCCGTGTGTAAATGATACAGATAGTGTTCAATGTGATGGTACATTTGCTCAGTGGTTCGAACTGCTGTTAAGTCTGTAGGTTAGGCAGATTGGTCATGTTAAATTGCGCTGATGTGTCCAGGGAGTGAACTCAGTAAGTTAAGTGAATTAGCCATGGGTAACACAGTGTTAAGGTCAGCAGTCACACGATCCAGGTTTTATTCCAGCAGGTTTATTTCAAATCACAAGCCAGAGGCCTGCGGGGATACAGCCAGGATCTAGGTCTGGCTGAGTTCCTGTTCAGAGTCTCCCTACAGACTCGATTGGCTGAACTGCACTTTCTGCATTGTAGGGGGAATCTGTGATTCTATCAGAGAGGACACTCCCAGTGTTTACTGGCCCGTTAAGACAATAGAGACGATGCTGACGGCGCTTAGTGGGGATGGAATTTTATTTATTTGTGTTTGGGAAAATTTGACACTGAACCAAGGAAAACCGAATGGAAGATTTCTAGAGTACTTGAGGTTTGGAGAGAGTAAATATGTGGTAAATTCACTGTTTCAAGTTCGTATATTTCTCACCGTCAGGCTTTCAAAACCATGGATGTAGGACAAATAAATGATGGGATCAGAATTTCTGTCACTCAGCGAATCCGTTTCCAAAATATTTGGAAAGGCACATTGAGAGACACACAAGCAGTGAGTTTCACCAGGAGACAGACAGCCTGTGGCCAGATAAAAGTGTAAAAGTGGGGTGTGGGGGGTAGAACGTGCGAGGAAGCAATATATAATTTGGACGACATCAGATGCAAAGAAATATCGGAAACGTCTGCAGCTGAGTAAGATTCAGCAAAAAACCTCAGAGTTTTGAAAGATTTCAATTAATTTTCCACATGAAGCATTATAAATGGAACTGAGCAGATTTTGTATATTGTCAAGGAAAGCTATTCCATAATGAATAGGAAGTGACCCGTCCCTTAGAGATCGATTTCCTGCTTTAATCCCATGCCTTAAAGGTGGGAGGACAATCGCCATGATGTTAGTTTCATTTGACACCCACTGAAATCTGCCAAAGTAACTGAGCATCAAAACTGACATCTTGTTTTGTAGTTCAACCTTCTGTTTTTCTCATCAGTATTTTCTTTCAGCTGAAATAAATTCGGAGCAAAATTGACTGCAACATTTAACGTTCCAATCACATAAATCCAATTCAATTCCGATCATTGGAATGAACAGAGTGAAGTTGCAGCAAAATTAATAAAATGAAACGAACAACACTGCATTTCCGGGAATTTTACCCACTTCAGGTTCAACCATCTGAGAAAGACCATCGAGCTAAAACATCACCTTCACTTCTCTCTCCGTATATACTTCTTCACGTGAGAGAGAAACTGTCTGAAGAAATTATGCGTCAAGACGAAATGTGCGTGTGAATGTGACGGGAATTTCATGTTTGCTGGGTAATTCTGAGACAGTTCCGACTCGAAATAAATCAAGGACAAGGTATTCCTTCCAAGGACGAGGTCAATCCCTTGGACTTGGCTGGTATTATTATTCTGCTGAAAGCAGAAAAATAATGGCGTGGATTCGATTCCTCTCAGGGAATTTATTATCCCCTCGGTGCACCATATGTGATCTTGACGGGGTCACATGTGAGCGCCTTTGTAATGGGCTGAAGTATCCCAGGGGTTCAGGTGACGGTTTGCTCTTCCATTGAGCATGTGTGGATTTGCATCCTACTCTGGCTGTTACTTCTATGAAACGCAGCTGTGGTTTCCCTTTGTGCCTCGCATCTTTAGGATATTTTGGATGGAGAATCTTCCTCTTGCCCTTCATTGCACCGGAGATTTGTGATAAATCGATACCTCATCAAAGTCGAAGTAGAGCAATTTGGTTCTGTTGTAAGTTACATTGTGATAATGAAAAGGAGGGCAAACGTTTCTATTCTCCTTTCATTCCATCTTGACTTTCTATGAATTTACATCAAATGAAAGGGGAACAAATAAGGAGAGATCGGGTGCAATAGGTTATCCTGTGGGATTGTGAATTTTAGTGTAATACTCCACACAATGTTTTGATCAGTACTTTAAACAGTCAATTGAATTGGAACCGCAGAAAGCCTTTCCAATGAAACGAATCTTTCATTCTTTCACAACCTTTTTCTGTGTGAATCATACCGCGATCCATCATCCAGCGTGATCACCAAGTTGGCAACAATAATAGATCTACCAATTTTCTTTAACAATCACAACATCTGCACATACCCATCTGCGGTGTGCACAGTGCCATTTGTTGTCTCCAGGCCACAGCACATTTCTTGTTTATGAACTTATGAGCCTAGTTCCTGATCTGTCTGATCAGTTTGTAAACCTTTTCTATCACTTCATCCCATCCTTTCAAAATTCTAAAGATATCAATAAAATAAGGCGTTAGACGAAATGATGTAGGATTGGAAGTCGGCCATTCAGCCCATCGCGTCTGCTCCACCATTCAACGAACTAATGGCTGATCTGATAATCCTCAACTCTATTCTCCAGCATTGCCTCGACAAAGCTTCAACGCCTTTCTGGTTAAATATCTGTCTGGAACAGTTTGAAAATACACAACAACTCAGCCTCAACAACAAATTCGGCAAGGAGTTCTACCGATTCATTAGCCCCTGAGCAAAGAAATTACCCCTCATTCCTGTAGTAAATCGGCAATACCTAATTCTGAGTTCATGTCCTCTGGTGATCTCCTCAAACCAGAGGGTGAACCACCAGCCCGTAACTACCCTGTCAATGAATATAAATTTGTTTATAAATGTTATTATGTGATTATAGAGATCCCCTCCCTCACCTTTGTTTCAAGGAGAATAATCCCAGCCTAACCAATCATTCCAAGAAGCTACATTTTCTCCAGCGTTGGCAACATGTCCGTATATCTCTGCTGTCCCTGCAGCGTCCTTACATATTATTAAGGCAGGTGGAGACACTTATGCGAAGAAACGGTTGAAATTTCAAGCACAGACGGGAATTGGATCTTGAAATCAGACAGCGACTGGAATCAGATTGATCCACACAAGGACGAAATAGAGTAATGATCACTCTGACAAATGAGAAACTCATCATATCTCATTGACATTCAATAACTTTACTGTCAACAAATTACCCCGTGTAATTGTCCACAGAGCTAATGTTTCGGGGTAAAACGTATAGAATCTGGCTACATAAACACTTTGACAACAACAACATGTTCTTGAAACATTCTTTTGATTATAAACTCAACTCATTGCTCCGTGAATCCTACATCGTTGGCAAGGCACAAATGAGACGAGGAACATAACTCTCTCCATTTGCCTCGATGGGTGTAACTTCAATAACACTTAAGGAACTGGAAACCGTCCAGGACAATGCAGTCACTTGAGTGTACCCTCTCCAAGACCTGCAATATTCATTCCCTTCACCGTCTAGGCACAATTGCAGCTGGGTGCACCAATTACAAGATGCACTGGAGTAAGTCATTCGGGCATGTTTGACAGAACCTTCAAAGCACAACACCTGTACTGACGACAAGGACAAGTTTGGATGATGCAATTAAATGCCAACATTTGCAAGTTCCCTCCAAGGCCCATAGCACTCTGACTTGGAAAGGAATCAGTGAGAAAATCATTTGTGAAACGGTCTTGATGGGCAAAGTTGCATACTTCAGCCTTCCATCTTTTATCACACAATTTTAAGAAAAATGTTGATTTATGCCGTGACCAGACTTGTGTTCAGTCATTTAGCTGTTCCCTAAACTGGTGGTTGCTAAAGTTCTGCTGTCATCCACAGCCTGTGGTCAACAGCTCAACAAGAGAAAATATCTGAAAACCCTCTCAATCAACTGACTCCCTCAAGATTAGAGTGGCGTTGGAGAAGCACAGCAGGTCCGGCAGCATCTGAGGAGCAGGAAAAATGGACGTTTCAGGTAAAAACCCTTCATCAGGAATGAGACCAGGAGCATATGGGATGGAGAGATAAATTCGAAGGGGGTGGGGCTGGGGAGAAGGTAGCTGAGAGTGCTGTAAGTGGATGCAGGTGGGGGGTGAACATAGTATGTCAGAGAAGTAGGTGGAGTGGATAGGTGGGAATGAAGATGCACAGGTGGGACAGGTCAGGCGGACGGTGTTGAGCTGGAAGGTAGGAACTGGGGTAAGGTAGGGGAGGGGAAATGAGGCAACGGGTGAAGTCCAAATTGATGCCATGGGGTTGAAGGGTCCCCAGGTGGATGATGAGGCTTTCTTCCTCCAGGCATCGGGTCATGAGGCAGTGGCGATATAGGAGGCCAGGACCTTCATGTCCTCGGGAGAGT
Organism: Chiloscyllium punctatum; assembly: GCF_047496795.1. NCBI lineage: Eukaryota > Metazoa > Chordata > Chondrichthyes > Orectolobiformes > Hemiscylliidae > Chiloscyllium > Chiloscyllium punctatum. The sequence goes on from NC_092788.1 coordinate 43,149,721, forward strand.
GGAGGGGGAGTTGAATTGTTTGGCCATGGGGCACTGGGGTTGATTCTTGTGGCTATCCTGTAAATATTCGCTGAAGTGCTCTGTGAGAACACATCTACTCTCTCCAACTAAGAGGAGACCACACCGGGAGGAATGTATGCAAGAACTGACATGTGTGGAACTGCAGGAGAAACTTTGATGGATGTGGAAGCCTCCACTTGAGCCTTGGACAGAGGTGGGGAGGTAGATGTGGGTGCAGGTTTTGCAATTGCTGCAGTGACAGGGGAAGTTGCCAAGCGGGAAGGGTGGGTCATTGGAGGGCGTGAAATTGACAAGGTAGTCACAGAGCGAATGGTCTTGGCGGAAAGTGGATAGGGGTGGGGAGGGGAAAATATGTTGTGGTTCTGTTCACCAAGCTGGGCATTTGTCTTGCAAACGTTTCATCCTCTGTCTAGGTGACATCCTCAGTGCTTGGGAGCCTCCTGTGAAGCGCTTCTGTGCTGTTTACTCCGGCATTTATACTGGCCTGTCTCTGCTGCTTCTGGTTATCAGTTCGAGCTGTCCGCTGTAGTGGCGGTATATTGGATCCAGATCGATGTGCTTGTTGATAGAGTCTGTGGATGAGTGCCATGCCTCTAGGAATTCCCTGGCTGTTCTCTGTTTGGCTTGCCCTATAATGGTAGTGTTGTCCCAGTCGAATTCATGTCGCTTGTCGTCTGTGTGTGTGGCTACTTAGGATAGCTGGTTGTGTCGTTTCGTGGCTAATTGGTGTTCATGTATACGGGTCGGTAACTGTCTTCCTGTTTGTCCGATGTAGTGTTTTGTGCAGTCCTTGCATGGGAGTTTGTACACTACATTAGTTTTGCTCATGTTGGGTATCGGGTCCTTCATTCTGGTGAGTTGTTGTCTGAGCGTGGCTGTTGGTTTGTGTGCTGTTATGAGTCCTAGTGGTCTCAGTAGTCTGCCGGTCAGTTCAGAAATGCTCCTGATGTATGGTAGTGTGGCTAGTCCTTTGGGTTGCGGCCTTGAAGGCCTTGAGGGAACGAATCTGCCGTCCTTAACTGCTCTGGACTCCATGTGACTCCAGACCACTTGGCAATATATGCTGCAGAGACGCACCGCATGCTGGTACAGAATGTAAAAAAAAGGTTCATTCGACTCTACCTGGACAATTGTCTGCAATTTACATAAGTCCAGGGATGTGATCACGCTGGGAAAGGTGCAGGAGAGATTCACTCGGATAGTGTCTGGGCTGAAGAGATTCAGTCAGGAAGAGAGACAGGTTAGACTGGAGTTGTTTGTCACGGTGCAGGGGCATTTGTGAGAAGGCATAGTTCAGATATAAAAAGTAATGAGGGGTATGGATAAGGTAGACTGAAAGTAACGTTTCCCATTGACGGTTAGATCGATCACAGGGTACCAGAAATTTAATGAGAAAGACAGAAAGGTTTAAGTAGATGTGTGAAAAGGCGTTATAGGCCAGCGGGTGTTGAAATTTGCAAAACCATGTCTGTAAGGGTCAGAGAGGCAGGGACCCTTTTAACCTGAAGTAATATTCAGATATGAATATGTTCTGCCAATAACTATAAGGCTATGGTCTAAACGATTCGAGTCGTTTAGCAGTTGTTTTTGACAAATGGAGATACAACGGGCTGAAGCGTCTCCTTTGAAACTGTTGTCCTCGGTAGTATAGTTGTTAGTGTTGCCGCATGTTATGCGGAGATAGGAGCTCAATTCCTCGCTGGGGCAGCGCAAATGTTTTAAAACGGTCGCTCCATTCCGAAGTGCGAGTTATTAATGCCTGTCCTTCCATTCGCCATGGGACATGTCACAGGAAGGACAGTGCTGTCTGAATCAGCGTGGGGAAGGTCTGCAGCTCCCGCTGAGACAGAGTGTCAGTGAAAGTACAAACACGTGACTTCCGCAACCTGCACCTTGTGTCTGTACTGGAATCTAAACCATTTAATAGAAAGAAAAAGGAAGCTGAAAAAGGAACAGGGAAAACCAATTCAGATGTGAGCACAGAAACATTTTCCGCAGCACCTTGAGGAAAACTGACAAACGGCTCTGGGAAAGAGTTTGTCTTTCAGAACTGTTAGTTCACAGAGCTGTTTTTGTTCCACTCAATCCCTTAAGAAATTGAATAACAATTTAACTGAAGACTTGAAATTTTCGAACACACCAGGCGATGAGTCACGTGCTGGAAACTGTGTTTCCAAGCCAGATGTTTGATGACTGATGATGATGCAACAGGCTGATTGGCCTCCCGCCATGTTCTTAAAAACTCAATGACTGTCATTTTTCAACTGAACCGATAAGGTAAAAACAAAGTTATCAAGAAAATTTGCAAGCATTGCATCTGTCTTCCTTGTTGCGAAAGTGTTGAAATTCAGATCTCTCACTGCTGTTTCCCAATATTGATTTCCAATCAGGGGAAAAATATTTTTTGTTCCTTATGAAAGTCGTAAATTCAACATGAATTCCTGACATTACAAAACAGCAAAGGTATCAGTGCTGTCAGAGTCAGTGAGAATTTCATATCGGAGATGATTTCAAATGGGAATAAACGTTGAAAGCAGTTGCCTTTGCTTGCTCAGACTCAGTACTACAAAAAAGATCATTACTGAAACATTCAGGTTTTTTCAAGGATTTAATAAGTTGAATGCACAAAGGTTGGATCTGTGACCAGAGTGCCTCGGATTGAAAGACTTGGAGATGCAGATTTTGTACTGGGGTGTGAAAATTTGAAAATCACACAACACCAGGTTATATTCCAACAGGCTAAATGGGAAATACTAGCTTTCGGACCGCTGTTCATTCATCAGGTGGTTGTGGAGTACACAGTTGTAAGACACAGAATTTATAGCACAAGTTTACAGTGTGATGTAACTGAAATTATACATTGACAAATACCGTGATTGTTTGCTAAGTCTCCGATCTGTTAGAATGACCATGTGAGCTTCACTTCTTTCATATGTAAAGTGCAAAACTTTTTTTTATTTTAAAGTTTCATTCTCAGGTGGAGTTTAACAACTGGTGTATGCCCCCGTGTGCTGCTGTCTGTTCCATAATGTTTAGACTGATTCTAATTTTTAAAAATTAGTTCCCAGAGACTTACTTGGATTCATGCAGTTTTTGAGCAAAGTACAATGTAACTCTGCAAGTACAAATTCACCCCACAAAAGTATATGTGTTTGTGGGTGTGTGTGTGTGAGACAGAGTGTGTGTGTGTGTGTGTGTAGGAGGGTCTGTTTGTGTAGATAGAGTAATGGGATCGCCTGTACATTGACATGAGCCCAAGGTCCTGGTTGAGGCCATCACCATGGGTACCGAACTTAGCTATCAGCCACTGCTCTGGCACTTTCAGCTGCTGCTTGTTCCGAAGTCCGCCTTGGAGGATGGTCACCTGAAGGTCCGAGGTCGAATGTCCTGGACCACTGAAGTGGTCCCCAACTGCGAAGGGGCATACCTGCCTGTTGATTGATGTGCATTCGCCATTCATCCGTTCTGTAGCCTCTGCTCGGTTTCACCAATGTATCATGCCTCAAAGCATCCTTGCCTGCAGCGTGTTGGTTTTCTTTTAGATTGGCGTCAGTCTAAACATTATGGCACGGACACAGCACACAGGGACTAACACCTTCAACATATTATCTGGGTTGACATTAATTGTTAAAGTTCACCTGAGAATGTAACTATGAAAAGAAAGTTTTGCGATTTACATAAGAAAGAAGTGAACCTAACGTAGTCATTCGAACAGATGGAAGATGTAACAAACAATCAAGTTATTTTACAATGTAAAATTTCAGTTACGTCACACTGTAACCTTTTGCAATAAATTCTGTATCTTCCAACTGTGTAGTCCACAGCCACCTGATGAAGGAGCAGCACTCCAAATGCTAATGCTTCCAAATAAACCTGTTGGACTATGACCTGGTGTTGTGCGATTTTTAACTTCTTGATTTCTTAAATCAGGACTTCTTGTTCCTGAGGAATCTGTTTAATGTCTTAGATTAGTCAATACCCTAGCCCTTGAAAGAATGGAAAAGTGTATTTCCTCTCTCTGCACAGTCGGACAGTTCATCATTCTCATCTGATTCCACTTCGAAAGAGTTTCAAAAAACTGTCAAAACTGAGTCTCAATGATTGAGTGGGTTGGTTTCTGAAAACGAAACGTACCTATGAGCAATGTGTGGGGCTTTTCCAGGATTGCCTTCTCTGACCGCGTTGGGACATGACTGATGTTCTCTGTGATATGGAATTGCCAGTGTTTGAGTTGGGTAGACAAAGTAAAAAAAAAACACAACATCAGGGCATAGTCCAGCAGGTTTGTTTGGAAACACTAGCTTTCGGAGAGCCTCTACTTCATCAGCTGCGTGTCTTTCTGCAGAAAATTGATGTGTGTGTCAACATGCGCGATCTTTTGGAAGATTATCTGGACTTTAACCGACCGTTCGTGGTGGCGATGTTACCCATGACTTGGAGGTGTTGCTGTTGGACTGGGGTGGACAAATTAATTAATCACACAAAGCTAGGTTAGAGTCCCGCTGTTGACAACCACCTGATGAAGAAGCAGCGCATGGAACACTGGTGTTTCCAAATACACCTATTCGATACAATCTGGTGCTGTGTAATCTTTACCTCTGATTGTTCTTGGTAATGTTTAACTGATCGAAGACAGTGAAATCATTATCGTTCGTAGAGATGAAAATTTCAAATATACTCCATCTCAGTGGAGCAAGAAAGATTAGTTTGGATGTGTGATGAATCTCCACAATGCGACTGCGCCAAGTAAAAGTCGAACCGACACCAACTGATAAGTAGCCAGCTATACGAATGGTTGTACCACTGGCCAGCTGCACAGCTGAGATTTTACACGCTGCAGAGCTGTGGTGTAAACAAGGACATTAGCCAATAGCAGTAACATTCACAAGGTGAACAAAGAACAAAGAAAATCAACATCGTTGATTCACTTCAAATTGTCCTTAAAAAAACTACCATTCACAATCTGATCAGCCAATTAGTGAGGTCACTGCTGATCGAGGAAATTACAAATGACTTTGCTGCGTTTCCACCATAATTAGAGGTAAACGTCAGCCTAATCACAATATTTTATATTCCCATTAAATTTCAGCTTTATATTACGTTAATGACCTTTCTGTATTTGCAGAAAACTGAATAACATGAAATGAGTGAAAAAGTAATTCCAGGGATGTTATCCAATGCAGTGTCGACCAGAAAAGAAGTCAAAGACTTGAAACATCATTCCCATTTCTCTCTGTAGCAATGTATTTTCCTGAGTTGAACATTTGCAGGACTTGTCTTCAATATCTACAAAATTAATTATTTTCCCGGGACAGATTCTTCATAAATCAATTAACATCTGAGGTGTTGAAACCTATTTTACTTCAGATTAAAATAGTTGAATATCCTTTCCCCAGCCTAATGTCCCAATATTCCCTCCTCTTCCATGTAAATGCAAGCTGCTCCAGGTTAAGTTGGAGATCCCGACCTGAAGTTCCATTGCTTCTTGCTGCTCCATGTCAATAGAAGCTGCTCGAGGTGACGTTGTAGCTCCCAGTCTGATGTCCCAATGCTCCCTACCCCCATGTCAATAGAAGCGGTCCAGTTGAGGTTGGATCTACCAGTCTGATGTCCCAATGCTCCCTGCTGCTTCATGTCAATACAAACAAGTCCAAGTGTGCTTGGAACTCCCAGACTGATGTCACAAAGCTCCCTGGTCTATGTCAGCAGACGCTGCTCCAGATGAAGTGGGAGCTCTTTTCTCTGGCAGCTCACACACGACTACACCATCGTAGAAATACTGCCCACTGACCATTTCTTCTACTGGAATCATTGGTGGAATATCCACATCATGAGAACCTAATCTTATTCGTAATCACCACCGAATCGTTATTTCCAAAAGACTTTCTTTCTTAAATGTTAGTTAGCATGTGCATACTGCAGTCAATCCGAAGTAAGGTAATGGTGCTAATTGACGTATGTTCAATAAAAATTGCATCCTATTTTTCATATTGAGTAACTGCTACTTAGCAAGGACAATGTTTGTAATGAAATCACACTTTTATTCCAGGTGAGGGAATGTGACTTGTATTATTTAAATTGAACTTGTTCACTGTGTGTAATTATCAAATAGATATCAATTTCAAGACAAAATTGCTAATGTTGTCATCCACCTTGAAATGTGGTGTCTTCTTCTTTTCACCACACAGGTATTAGAATGAAACATCTGTTAATGACATGCGTATAAAGACACTTGAAATCATTTTTAAGTTTATGCTGCATTAATCTACGGTTATTGAAACACAGGTTAGGTTCATTCCCTGCAATTAACATGCTGACTTCTCCAGTTGTTCATAGTTCAATGTGATGCATCCAGTGTGTGCATAACGAGAGGGACCTTGCTTACCACATCTTACCTTTATCTGTATCTTATGTCCATCATTCATCAATGGCACGACCAAGGGGAAAGGGCGAGACCAATGTTTAAGTCTGTCTATGCCCATGCACGGCACCCACAACGGCAATTCTCGACTGTGCATTTGCAGCCAGTTCTCTGTGCCCCTACACACATCCCCTGCCCTTTTTGAAATATCTCCATTATTTTGTGCTGTCTCACTTTGCTCTTCTCACCAAGATGATTCACTTCCACCCAACCTGCTCCAGATTTCATCTGACAAAACACTCATTAAGAATTGCATTGCATAAACATGCACTTCGCATCTCTCATTGTTTCATTTTCCTGAATTTCTTTCATACGATGAACGTTCACAGCAACTTGACTTGGAAAAGAGAAACGCGTACCTTTTCATTATCCCAATTAAATCCACATTTCAATGCAGTTTAGCCAAAAGGCTCAAATTATTCTTTGAGATTTTATAATGGCGTAATGCATAGAAACTGACCATTGGAGTTCCAATTTCAAAACGTCAGCTGTGGTCATCCAAAAATGGCAACAACAAAAACCGTCGATGATAGTGGGATTTGAAACCCCTAGTGTAGCACATAATGGATTTGCTGTTCACCACCTTAACCTCGCCGCCACATCGTCATGCATGTGTAGCGGTTTGTGATCGTATGAGTAATTGAGTTGCTTAAATTATGCAGCGCAGCAGATATTTCTCCGTGGTGTTGGCGAAATGATAATTAGCGCAGTACAGTTCCAAGCGTATGGACTGACCTCTGGGTTATGGGGAAGCGCACTCCCACGGTGATACTCTGCTCGCAATGATTTGAACAAAATTGAAGAAATAACTATATAAAAAGGTCTGTTGAATTCTGTGGCGATTTGATATCAACAGGATGAAGAGCCCGTGACAGCAGAAGGTGTAACATTGTCTGTGAGGAATTGCTTTCCAGACTGGAGGTGAGCGCATAGTGCTCAATGTCATGATTCGGAACACCTTACTACCGTTCAGATATATTTGACACGAACTTGTGTACAGAACTGACAATTTCAAAATCCGAAATAAGGCTAAACTGACAATTGAATTCAACAATGCAAAAACCTTGAGCTGTATCATTTTCCTGGGCCGTGTGACACCAAGTCACTGTATGATCTCTGCAACACAGTGAGCAAGTGTCTGAAGGAAAATGAGTGCAGTGCCAGAGCGCATACTGGGAGCAACAGTTGACACACGGGGAAGTGCATTTCCCACAACAGGAACACTTCTAAACAGCGGACTGTGGTGGAAGAATTCAGAGCGGTTTACACTTTGGAATTTGATGCCAGAGACACAATGGAGACCTGTCATTGAGTGTGTTTAAGATGAAGATATTAAGATTTCTACATTTGAACAACAAAGTAAAAAGCTCATGGGTTAGTGAAGGCAAATGTTGAAGTTGTATATTTTAACAATCTACCCATCTTTGCAATAAGAAGCTCTCCACTTGCCTCACTCGGGGTCAAAACCATTGGTGAAGATGATCGCGTAATCGCAGTTACCAGCCATGGAATCAGAGAAACTAGCTTTCCCAACCGTTAAGGTACAACCAGGAATGTGGAGGTAAGCATTAATGTGTTGCTCAAAGTGCTGCAGATGACCAGTGCATGGTATCTCTGTGCCAGTATAGTGGGCTGTGCTGTGCCGAAGGTTTAGGTCTGAGCCTCACATGGAGCAGCTTCAATTTGTCATCGGGTCGAGGGGTAAGGATGGAAGGTGATATTGAGCAAAGCCAAGTTTATGGGAAACTACCAGTTTTTGTGGATTGAATAACGACCTTTTCTGGATAATGACTCCTTGATCAACAAACATACTGCAAATATTTAAAACGTGAAGAGACATGTGTGGAGAAAGAGCCAAAGGTGATTTTTCAGCAGATGGTGACGTTTCCCATGTGCACTGCGTTAAATTTCGGGAAAATAAATGTTGAGCTGGTTTCATGTTATGCAGTTTGTTGCAAACTCGCAAAGGTCATTGTAATAATAAAAAAAAAGATTGGTCGCATAGGACCGTCTGAATATTGTATTCAATTTTAGTCTGAGCATCTTTCAGATGAAATGGTGTGCTGTTGAAAAACACAAAAAAGACAGAGTAAAGTTTTGGTGGAGATAAGAAAGCATGAAATGCACCTGACATAATGTGAATGTGGTCAAGTCTTTAAAGTAGGTGTTGCGTCTCCAAGTGACGATTCAATTGCTACTCATTTTGATGTAACTTCTGTCTGCAGTTATTTTAGAACATCAGCCCCATTTTCAATGCTTCACCTTGAATAATGCGCTGCACCTTTCAAGTCCATGAACTCAATCTTATTCAGCTGTGAGTGTTCATGAAATACCTTTGTGTCTGAAAACAAAACAAATTCGAAATTAATCCACACCCACACTTTTCCTTTCTTTCAATGATAAATTCCCTCCTTGTCTGTCAGTTCGTGCGTCTTTTAAAACACTCTGAAATCAGAAATCTACGTTTTACTTCTGGAAAGTCATCCAGGATTTCAATAACTTTATTGAATGGAAGAAACTCTCATCCAATCTTTCCTTAATCATTCACTAATGGATTTGAAGCCCTAACTGAATTCGTAGATTCACTCGAAAGAGGGAGCATCCCCGATTTAGTCACTTCAAACCTCACATTATGTGAAAATCTCTTTTGTTCCCGTTTAAGCTTGCGTGTTTCTGGTGCAGCAATTCCACATCTCGTGAATAAACTCCTTCATTCTCTATCATACCGATGAAACAATTTATATCCTTGCTGATGATTTTATGTCTCAGTAAACCCCGTCCCTGGGATTCTTAATATCTTGCTATCCAGGAAGCAGCGTTTGTGCCCTTTATAAACTCTTCACATGTCTTTGGTGGAGAACGAGGTCAAGGATTATACTGAGGGTGACCGATTTCACAGTTACTCGATGAACTCTTTGCTTTTTAAATATGATTACACTAAATCTCCATGACCTGAGTGAGTCTCAGCTATTTCTAAAGGTAACTGAAGTTCAAATACATCATAGTAGGACTATAGATATTGCAGTGCAGACTAGTTCTGGACAATAAATATCATTACCAAAGGCCACCATAGATCTGAATTCAATACTTTTCACACAGTAATTATCGTAGCTCTTGTGTATCGTATTTCTGTGTTCTTGCCCACTTTGTCCATCACTACATGTGTCCTTGTATTGGGTTCTACTGAATGATTAATTTGTGAATGGAGACTTTCCCTTCACCTCTTATTCGAAACTCCACGGATCATTGAATAATTGTACTCATATGCTTGCAGAGGACAGTCCTGCCATTGCAGGGATGAATCAGTGAATATTCCCCCGTATCCTCGAAGGCAAGGATTTCCTTCTTCAGTTTACAGCACTGAATCCCATTAAAACTAAAACAGTTGCTGAAACACTAAGATTTTAAGACTAAGATTTTGCAATCTGCTTGCATTTCTTGAACCAAAAGTTACATTCCACATTGTGCTATGTTTGTGAATGATAGCATGTTCTGAATCTTCAGCAATGATATTTAAATTTTGTCAGAACACTATCATTCACTGTTCTCTCTTTCCCTTCCGGTTCCCCATTTAATATCCTGTATTCTCTCAGTTTATCTTACTTTTTCAACAAATCAAACAGTCTCGCTCCTGATTACCAATCCGAGAGAGTACCATAAATTTGTCAATTTATATGCAATGCAGCTGTAGGCCGCGGTGACCAAGTGGAAAGGCATTGGTCACATGAACTGAGTAGCAGTAGCGGGGTGGTGGTGTTTATCCCATCCCCGCGGACTGAGCTGTCTCCATTGGTAGATTATCACACATTAACAGTGAAGATCTTTTGATGGCATCCTCGAAGGTACATGCCACAAAAAGCTGAAGACTGCGGGAAAGTGATGTGGTCAGCGCTAACACAGAGGCCTAGGGGAAACTGGTGTACCCATAAACCAGAAATTAATGGATTAAAAGATTATTCTTTTTCGAAGAATCCGATTGAGACCATCATCTTAATACCTCCTGGGGAGAACATGGACGTGGGTGAGCGGAGAGTCTCAACTGGTTCCAGCATTTAACCGGTTAGTAAATTTTGAAGAGCTTAGATATTTCTTCCTGGTGTTCATGAAATGAGCAAAAGCAGAGGAGGGGTCCCTGAGTATGGTCTGGTTTTGGGTTATGGGCCCAGGGCCCTCCACTGTGATATTCTGCTCACATGATCTGAACACATACAAAGAAATGACTCAGTGACGATCTGCTGAATCGGATTCGGTGAAGAACAGAAGCTGATGGAATGAAAAGAGTCATAAGAGCGGGAATGGACACAATTATTTTCCAGACTCGAAGAGAGTGCACAGTGCTGTTTCCAGGGGTCAATATCTGTACAAGTATACTGAATCAGCGTTGGGTGTTGTTGTACTGTATCTTTTGTATAATGGTGCAAAAGCACAAAACTTTTGTAGAGGGGGACAACTTCAAAATCCCCAATGAGGCAAAACACACAAATGTGGTAAACAACAGAGCAACCACACAAACTGGTGTTACATCATGTGGTAAGCTTTCCTGCTCAAATTTCGCTCAAAATCGCATTCCTGAGTATCAGATTCGAACAGTGAATGGTGTATGTCAATACAAACTGCTCTTATCTCACAACTTCAGCATTTCACACGCCCCCTTATATTCGTCTGCCAATTGTAATTGATCACTCAATGTGTTCCTTCTACACACGTAGAGAAGAAATTACTTTAAGAACAACAGCCATGTATGTGACTGGGATTTGACACCTGTGACTCCACTTTCAAGGAGCTAAGAACCTGGACCTTACCATTAAGTGTATAAGTCCTGCTAAGGTTTGCTTTCTCAAACTGCAGCACCTCGCATTAATCTGAATTAAACTCCATTACTTTTCTTTAATCATGTTTAGTTAGCTTATCAGAATGCCCAACTGTGTTAGTCAGAATTACCTCACTCCAGCTATACAATAAACGAATTGTGTTAGTTCCCGTTGTTGTTCTACTTCTTTCACAATGTATTTTACCTAATTCTACTTAATATTATTCTACTGTCACTATTAGGTATTCTACTGCCACCTCTGCTACAATGATGTTCCATCCCAGACTAACCTGTCATGATAAGATATTCAGATACCCCATCTGTCACAATGTTTTCCTATCCAAAGCTGACTCAACTAACCACTGCTTATGTATATAATGTCATATCCTGCTCCAAGCGTCTCAAGCAGGCTGACTCGACTATCAATTAATTATTTAAAGTCATGCCCTTCCTATTTATTGTCACGACTTGTCCCAACCGACCATGATGATATTTAGTAGGGAGTCTGACTTGACTAATTGTTATTATCTCAGCCTGCCATTGTAACCTTTTAGCCTCAGTCTGACTCTGCTAATTAGTGTAGGAGCATTTCATTATTCTTATCCCATCCTGCCACAGCGGTCCCATCTACCCCAGTGACCTTTTGACGCGTGTAGCATTCCACAGACCCCTTGTAACAGATTTCACGTAGTTTCCGTTCCTTTACCCTTCCCATGCTTTCATGCTTTGTATTTTCTGTACGGTGTTCGGATCTTTCATCAGACATCTGTTTATCTTCACCCCATTTTCCAGTACGGGTCCTTATCCATGTGTGCTCTAGCTTCTCAAGTATTCGGCTAAATACTCCTGAAATGTTTTGCTGACTCATACCTTTACCACACGTTCAAACAGTGAATTCCAAATAGACAACACTCTAGAGTGAAAACGCTCTTCCGAAATCTCGTCTGAGCACCCTCTCCCTTGCGTTTAACGGAGATCCCTGGTTGTTAACTCTTCCCATAAGAAGTTTGTTCCTATCACACATACCGATCCCCTTAATGTGTACCTTAATCACTTCCTCACTCAGCCTTCTCCGCTCCCAGATAAAGAGCCTGAGCAGAGCTCGTCTGTCTTCGCCATGGCGATAGTGTCGTACCGGAAAAGTATAGCAGGTCAGGCAGCATCCGAGGAGCAGGAGAATCGACGTTTCTGGCATAAATCTTTAATCAGGATTGAGTCTTGTGGGTGGGGACTGAGAGATAAATGGGAGGGGGTTGGGGTTGGATGCAAGGTAGCTGGGAAAACGAATGGTGGATGGAGCTGGGGAGAAGGTGATAAGTCAGAGGGGGAGAGATGAAGTTGGCAGACTAGTGAACAAAGAACACAGAAAATTTACAGCCCAGGAACAGGCCCTTCGGACGTCGAAGGCTGAGTTGATCCAAATCCAATGTCTAAACCTATCACCCAATTGCTAAGCATCTGTATCCTTCTGCACCCCGCCTATGCATGCATCTGTGCAGACGCACCTGAAATGAATCTACTGTGATTGCCTCTCCTACCTCTTCTGGCAACACGTTTCAGGCACCTACCACCCTCAGTGTAAAATGCTTCCAACGTCTATCTCTCTTAAACTTTTCACCTTTCACCTAGAACGCGTGACCTCTCAGTATTGAATCCCTCACCTTGGGAAAAAGCTTACCTCTATCCATCCTGACTATACCCTTTATGATTCTGTAGACGCCGATCAGGTCCCCCTCAATCTCTTTTTTTTTTTGAAAACAAACGTAACCAACTCAACCTCTCTTCTGAGCTAGCATCTTCCATACCAGGCAACATCCTCATAATCCTTCTCTGCACTCTCTCCTAAACGTCCATATCGTTTTGGTAATTTGGTGACAAGAACTGTACACAGCATTCTAAATGCGGTTGAACCAAAATCTTGTATTTTTTAGCATGACCTGTCAGCTCTTACAATCAATGCCCTGTCCGGTGAAAGCAAGCATGCCATTTGCCTTCTTGTCCACTCGATTCAGCTGTGTAGACACTTTCAGGGTACAAAGAACCTGAACTGCCAGATCTCTCTGCTCATCAAGTTTACCCAAGGCTCTTCCGTTTACAGTATTCTTGTCTCTAGATTTACACTTCCCAAAATGCATCACCTCACATTTGCCTGGATTCAACTCCATCTGCCACTTCTCCGCTCAACTCTCCTGTCTATCTATATTCTCGTTCAGTCTTTGACAGTCCCTATGTCTTTCTGCTACTCCACCAATCTTCGTGTCATCTGCAAATGCAATGGCGATATTTGGACTAGCAACCCTTGGAGACTGGAAAATTGCAACTGCTGGTAATTAAATTCGATGAATAAATTTGGAATATAAACCCGCTCAGAGGAAGAGTGACAAAAAGCTTTAATTTGCTGAAAACCCATTCATTCATGTCCCTTCAAAAGGGAAATCTGCCTTCCTTAAAGAGACCTGCCAACATATAACTCCAGACCCACAATAGTACGGTTCACCCCTAAATTCCCTCTGACTCAGTTCAAGGTGAGTTAAGGATGAACAACAAATGCTGTTGAGACTATGATGGCCACACTCCTGGGGAGAACAAGGAAGGATAAAAAAGATACATGGATGACGGAGAAAATTGGGAGTCGTCTCAACATGGTCTCAAATTCAGCTGATTATCCAAACTAAATAGACACAAGGATACCCACGCCTCCATGAAGTCAGGTCCATGGGGGCGGGGTCTGTAGGAAGGGATTCAATTACCCGCTGAAATGGAAACTCACTTCCCCAGTCGCAATGTGGGCAGTTCATTCACCACTCCCACATGTGAGAAAGAATCATTCAGTAGAGCAACGTGCTGAATTGCCATCAGGTTTAAAAATGGTAGCAAGAGTACGATTCTGCTGTTATTGCAGGTGTTCATCCCATCCAGCAATGAACTGGATGGCTGATTCCAATGGAGTACCACTGTTTCCTGATGTAGATCAATAATTCAAACTTAGTTGTAGGAGTCATGTTTGGAAGTTTACACACTATGCAACAATTGGTCGTGTAGGTGACTGTGATGAATAATACCAGGGACGCAGGGATGTATCAATCAGGTGGAAAGGAAAAAAACGGAGAATAGAATTGAATCCAGACCAGTAAGTGGTAATGACTTTGTGGAGTGGAAACAATAACAGTGAGGATTCTGAGTAGTGAACAGGAACAAAGATCTTGGAGTAGATATTCACTGATCTCTGAAGATTGTTGGACAGGGAGATCAGTTGTACGAAAGGTTCTTTGTTGACCACAGTCTGATAATGATATTCGATCTTTAGCAACCGCCAGTTTAAGAAACACCAAAAGGAATGAGCACAAGTCTGGTCATTGCAATTATCAACATATTTTAAAATTGTAATATAAAAGGCGGAGGGCTCAAGTATAACTCTTAGCCCATCAAGACCGCTTCACCACTCAATGAATTTACCACTGCTTCCTCTCCAAGTCATGCTGGTACGTGCCTTGGAGGGTAATTCATAAATGGTGACGTTTCAGTGCATCTTCAACCTTGTCCTTATAGTTGGTACAGTCTTTGAGCTTTGAAGGCTCTGTCAACAAAGCCTGGTTGACTTACTTCAGTGAATCTTCTCGGTGGCGTACTCTGCTGCAATTGTGCCTCAGCAGTTAAGGGAATAAATATTCAGACGTTTTACAATGTACAGTTAAGTGACTGTATTCTCGTGAAGGGTGTCCTGGTCCTTCAGTGATATTGCAGCAGCACCCACCGAGGCACATGGAGAGAGTCCTGTTAAACATCTAACGTGTGCGTTGCGGACGATGTAGGCTTCACGGAAACAAGAGTTGAGTTAATAATCAAACAAAAACGACCGACAGACATGTTTTTGTCATCATTTTTTTAATATGGGTGGTCAGGTTCCAATTCTCCTAAATACTAGCTCTCAGGACGATTACGCGTAGGAATTCAGTTACAATGAAGCCATTGAATGTCAATCGAATATGATTAGATTATCATTTGTCAGAGTTATCATTGCTGTATTTGGTCCTTCTGTGGATCAATCCGATTACAATCGCTTTCTGATTTCAAGTTCCAATTCCCATCTGCACCTGATATTTCAACCCGTTTCCTCACATAAATGTCTCCACATGTTTTCATTATATGTAAGGACGCTGCAGAGGACAGCACAGATTTACGAGGATGTTGCCAACTCTGTATGAAATGGAGCTTCGTGAAATGATTGGTTAGGCTGGGATTATTCTCCTCGAAACAAAGGAGGAGGAGGGGAGCTCTATAATTACATAATAACATTTATAAACGTTCAATATTCGTGGAATCTTGACAGGGTAGATACGGGCGGGTGGTTTGCCTTAGGCTGTGAGGAGAGCACCAGAGGACAAAATCTCAGAATTACATATTGCCCATTTAATTCAGAATTGAGGAGTAATTTCTTTGCTCAGGGGCCAAACAATCTGTGCCATCTGTGCTGTTGGGTATTTCCAAACTGTGCTAGATAGTTAATCAGAAAGATGATGAAAATTTGTCGAGTTAAGTGAGCAGAAAGGAGTTACAGAATATTGCGGCGGCACGGTGGTTCAATGGTTAGCACTGCTGCCTCACAGCACTAGGGTCCCAGGTTTAACTCTTGCCTCGGGCAGCTGTCACTGTGGATTTCGCACATCGTTCCCGCGTTTCCGTGGGTTTCCTCCCACAGTCCAAAGATGCGCGTTCATGTGAATTGGCCGTGTTAAATTGCCCGTAGTCAGATGGGAATGGGTCTGGGTGGGTTACTCTTCGCGGGGTTGGTGTGGACCTGTTGGGCCGAAGGGCCTGTTTCCATGCTGTAGAGAATCTAATCTAGATCAATCATGAGTTTGTTGAATGGTGGGGCAGACTCCATGGGCTGAATGGCAAACTTCCATTGGTTTAACATTTGGTCGAACGCCTTATTTTATTCATAAGTTCAGAATTGTGGGGGGATGGGATGAAGTGATAGAAAAGGTTTATTACACAGATGTGACATTTCAGGAACAAGATTCATAAACTCAGGAAGACGAAATGTGCTGTGACGTGGGGACAACAAATGACACTGGGAACAGCACAGCTGGCTGTTTACAGAAGCTGTGAATGCTGAAGAAAGTTGGTAGACCTAAGACAGTTGGCAAGTCAGTGATCACGCTGGATGATGGATCGTTGTATGATTCACACACAGCAGAAATTTGTGAAAGAATGAAAGGTTCGTTTCAGTGGAGAGGTTTTCTGCGATTCCAATTCCGAGTGACTGTTTGAAATACTGATCAGATATTTGTGTGAAGTGTCAGGTTAAAATACTCATGAACAAACCCACTCGATAAACTTGTGCTCCCGTTCTCTTGTTATTTGTTTCTCTTTCTTTCGATGCAAATTCATAGAAAGACAAGATGGAATGTGGGGCAGAAAGAAAAATGCGTTCCTTCTCATTACACGAATTTAATGTACAATTGAATAGAATGTCTGCTCTCACTCTTCATTTCGACTTTAATGTGGTGTCGATTATTCCTGAATCTCCCGTGCAGTGAAGGGCAAGAACAAGATTCTCGATCCAGTGTATACCAGAAGTGTGAGGTGCAAAGAAAATCTGCTGGAGCGGTTTGTGAAGTTAGCAACCAGAGTATGACTCGAAATCGTGAATATGGAGCACAACAGCATAATAACTCAACATCATAATCGTTCAGTCTCCTCTGCACATTTTGTGGAGGGGTGACATGTCACCTCATCAGGGTACATGTGGTGAAAGTAAAGGATGAGAAATTTGCAGAGCGGAATCAAATCCACACCATTGTGTTTCTGCTTGCATCGGAATTATAATAACAGCAAATTCCAATAAATAGCCATGTTCGTCACAATGAATTGCTGTCATTGATACATTCTGATCAGAACTGTGTCAGGATGAATCAGAGAACAAGAATTTTCCGTTAAATTCACACCTACATTTGACGCATAATTTCTTCAGTCACTTTCTCTCTCACGTGAAGAAGGAGCCATGGAGAGGGAAATAAAGGCGATGTTGTGACTCAATGGCCTTTCTCATATGTCTGAACCTGAATTGGATTCAATCGCTAGAAACGCTGTTTTGTTCGTTTCATTTTAACTTCGCTGCAAACTCACAATGTTCATTGTAATAATCGGAAGGGAATTAGATTTATCTCATTGGAACGATTGATGTTGTATTCAAACTTGCTCCGACTTTATTTCAGCTTAAGGAAAATACTGCTTAGAAAATCAGAGTGTTTAAATGCAAAAGAAAACCCACCAGTTTTGTTGCTCGTTGCTTTGGCAGATTTCACCGAGTATAAAATGGACCAAACATCATGGTGTTTGTCCTCACAGCTTTAACGCATGTGATTAAAGCAGGACGTCGATCTCAACTGGTCACTTCTTATTCATTATGTAATATCTTCCCTTCACAATAAGAAAAATCCACTCAGTTCCATTTACAATGCTTCAGGTAGAATATCATGCCAAATCTTTGAAGATCCAGAGTTTTTGGAACCGAATCTTATTCAGCTGCACACGTTCACAAAATTTCTTTACACTTAAAGTCAACCCACTTAGACATTGTTTCCCCGAAATTTCTGACCGACTACGCCCCACCCCTACACCTTTACCGAGGCACACGTTGTCGCCCTCTTGTGAAATTTATTCCTTGAATGTCAACAAATGTGCCTTTCCAAATATTTTGGAAAACAGATTCTCGGAGTGACAGCGATTCTGCTCTCATCTTTTCTTTGTCCTTCAAAGGGTTTATCAAAGGGTTTGAATGTCTGACGTCTAGATGTTTACTCACTTGAAATAGTGAATTTTCCACCTATTTACTCTGTCCAAACTTTTCATAACATGAAAACCCCCGATTAGGTCTTTCTTGGTTCAGGGATACCTGTTCTAAATTTTCGAAGACAACCAGTGAATAAAATCTCATCCTCAGTACACCCCGTCAGCATCGACTCTAGTGGCTTTACCCTCAGTAAACACCGTCATTACCCTCTCTGATAGAATCACAGAATCCTACAGTGCAGAAAGGGCATTTCAGTCAATCGAGCCGGTGTCGACTCTCTGAAAACCATCTCACCAAGACCTAGTTCTCCTCCCTATTCACGTATATTTCACCAGAAGAAGGGGCAACCCTCCCCATTATGATGTCAAATAAACCTGTGGGACTATAACCTGGCGTCCTGTGACTTCTGACCTTGTCCCCGCTTTACTTAATTCACTTAATTTACTGAAATCATTCCCTGATTACGACAGGGCAATTTAACTTGACCAATCAACATAACCCTCAAACCGAACAGCAGTGCGAATTACTGAGCCAATGTTCCATTATAGTGAGGAAAACCTGAATCATTTTTAATGGTTGAATACACTGGTAACTCAGCCACATCAAAGCAAATCAACCCAAATTCAACACTTCAATCCGGAACAAGTCTGCCAAATCTTTTTTCTTTCCAATACTGTAACAAGGTGCAATTTGCAGAAGTCACATGTTTGCACTTTCACTGACACTCTGCCTCCCTGAGAGCTGCAGCCCTTTCCCACACTGATTCAGGCAGCACTGTCCTTCCTGTGACATGCCCCATCGAGAATGGAAGGACAGGTATCAATATCCGCACTTGGGAATGGAGCGACAGTTTTAAAATATTTACACTGTCCCCAGTGGCGAATTGAGCCCTGTGACAGACGGGGACACGAACCACTATACTACCGAGGACAAGAGTGTCAAAGGAGGCCCTTCAACCAATTGTGGTGACACTTGTCAAAAGCAACTACCTAATGAACTGAATCCCATTTCACAATGTTTATTCCACAGCCTTATATGTCTTGGCATCACAAGTTCACATCTGAATGTTTATTCAGGTTCTAAGGGTTTCTGCCATTCTGAACAATGCAGACAGTGTATTCCAAATTCCAACCACCCACTGGCTTATAAAGCACTTTTGCACATCTTCTCAAACCATTCTTCCTTTCTTCGTAAATCTCTGCCCCCTGCTAATTGATCCCTTCATCAATGGGAAACTCGTTCAGTCAACCCTGTCCATACCCTAACCCAATCATGTCTCCTCTAAATCTCCTTTACACTGCGACAAACACTCCACTCTGTCCTGTCTTTCTTCACAACTGAAACTCTTCATCCCAAACAGTATCCCGGTAAATATCTCCTGCGATTTTCTCAGTGTGATCACATCCCTGCGACTTGCAAAACTGCAATCAACACTCTTGCTTGAGCCTAATGAGCATTTGTTTTAAAATTTCTGGATTAGTATGAGGGCGATTCTGGCTATGCCGAATTTATTACCCATTCTGAATTGCTCAGGGGGCAATTGAGACTCAACCATATTGTTCTGAGTCTGAAGTCACATGCAGGCCAGACCAAGTAAGGACAGCAGATTCCTTCCTGAAATGACATCAGTGAACCAAATGTTTTTTTTATTCAACAATTGACAATGGATCTATAGTAATCATTCGATTCTTCATTGCAGATATTTGCTGAATCCAAATTTTACAATCTGGCATGGGGGGATTCAAGCCCGAGTACCCAGACTATTACCTCGGTCTCTGGATTATCAGTCCTATGAAATTACCACAAGACCATCACAGAAAACCACAAAAGCTGATCTTTTCCAATAAAATGTCTTTTCACCAAAACTGCTCTGGGTATTTTCCATGAGCCTGATGTTCCAATTGTCTCTGATCTATGTCAGTAAATGCTGCTACATGGCGATTGATTTCACAACCGCGGTATCCAAATGGATCGATTTGTTTGAAGGTCCCGATGGTGGGATTGGGGCACGTTCACCCAACAACAGTGACCGCAGCAGCAGCACAGACAGAACAGTGTGAATGTGAAAGAGAGTGATAGATTGGGCATTGCCTCAGAGAAATGGGGGGAGGGACGGAAAGGAGGTTTAATGATCGTGAGAAGGAGAGAAATCTCCAACAACGGGTGTGTTTCAATCCTGATATAAGACACGCAGATTTGTAAGGGAGCGGAATTTGAAGGAAAAATAATTAATTTCTTAGCATGTGTCACAAAAAGGACAACGGAGAGAACACTTCGTGCCGTGATTTGGTTTCAAATCGAGGTTGCTGTGATCACAATGCAAAATACCGACAACCACGATCACCACAGAACAGGATGCTTGCAAGCATCAGTAAGTATACTAGCAGAGGAAATGTTCGGAAGAACAGCAAATGTACAATATCAGTACTCACTATGAGCTGAATCTTTCAGTTCGATGTCCTCAGAGGCTGTAGAGATCGCTTGAATAAGAATGTTGAAAGATGAGATTGATCGATTTCGACAAGAAATCAAAGACTCGGGGGACAGGTCAGGATATTGTTGAAATGCATGCTTCAATAGCATTTTAGCTTAACATCGGCACAGCCGCCCAGATCCAACCGGAAATAGGGATGAGAATCAGTGTGCAGAGTTAACAGTGATGCAATAGGTGAGTGTGTGATGGTATAGAGGCTCAAGAAATTCCTCGGTTGAATGTGCTCATGCTCATAGGAATGGTTTTCCCCGTTTATACTATCATAGCGATTTCCGGTGCATCTTTCTAAGACAGCTGAGTGGCACAAGTGGAGCGTGTTCAGCCCTTAACTTTGCAGTGGTGGGTTTAAAAGATGATTTTGCTATTTGGATCTGTGTTTCCGACACTGGCGGTGGCAGCTACATTTGCTCGCATCAGCTCAGTATCAGTTTCTTCCACACATTCAAGACTTCAACCTGGAGAAGGTGATGTTGGGGTGATATTTTAAACTAGTTATCCTTGGGGGTTGGGACACGGAAACGGTGATGTTTACATTTGACAAAAAAACGTGAAATACAAGCCTGACTTCAGGAACAGAGATCATGACTTTAATTTCCTGCAATCCCATTCATTCTTGTCCCCTATGCAGGGGATTCCACCATCTTCACCCAGTCCTGCGTACGAGAAACTCCAAGACCAGAAAAGCATGAGCTGACCCTTAATTCAAGAATCTGGACCGCGTGGGGAAGCAGTCGAATCGGCCCTTCCAGTCCACACGGTTCATCGGAAGCGCATCCCACCAGACCCCCAGGGTATTCCCTGTCCCATAAGCCTGTATTTCCCATTGTTGATCCCTGTAACTGGCACATCTTTGGTCAGAGGGAGAAATAAAAACGCAAACACACAGAGAATGTGCAGACTGCCCACAGACAGACACCCGAGGCTGAGATCCCACCCGGGTGTGTGGTGTAGCCAGACAGCAACGAACGAGAGGCGAAGAATAAATGTTGTCCTGACTAGTGATACCCACACCCTGTGGGTGAATGAAGAATGAAAACACATTCACAACAGGGAAAACAGGATTTGTATCTGTGTGGACACAAGTTGAAAGGATCGTTCACCCTGTGTAGAGAAAAGGACACTGATATCACAGAGAAAGCAGGGCAATTCGGGAACTGCTGGAAGGGATTCAATTAACCACAGAAATGGAAACTCATTTAATCAGTAACACTGTGGAGAGACCGTTCACCAGTCCCGTGTGTGGGAAGGGATCACTGAGCAAATAACCTCCGGAGACTCCAGCAGGATTACATATCCCATCAGGTGTTCGATTATGCTGTCAATGCTGCTGTTAATCCCAACCAGCTATTTGCTCCATAGTGTTAATCATAGAGTCATACAGCATGAAAATAGGCCCGTCAGTGCAACCAATCCATGCTAAAAATACTGCCAAAACAATCTAGTCCCATCTGCCGCCTCCTCTACCCGATGAGTGATTACAATACTAGTATACGAAATAAGGTAGGTGAACTCGCAGCGTGGGTTGGTACCTGGGACTTCGATGTTGTGGCTATTACGGAGACATGGCTAGATCAGGGACAGGATTGGCTGTTGCAGGTTCCAGGGTTTAAATGTTTTAGTAGGGTCAGAGGTGGGGGTAAAAGAGGGGGGGGTGTGGCTTTGCTTGTCAAAGATAGTATTACAGCGGTGGAAAGGAAGATGGATGAAGATTTGCCATCTGAGGTAGTTTGGGTAGAGGTTAGGAATAGGAGAGGTGAGGTCACCCTGTTAGGAGTCTTTTACAGGCCTCCTAATAGTCCTAGAATCGTTGAAGAAAGGATTGCGAAGATGATTCAGGAGAAGAGTGACAGTAATAGGGTGATTGTTATGGGAGACTTTAACTTTCCTGATATTGATTGGGAAAGCTATAGCTCAAGTTCGTTAGATGGGTCAGTGTTTGTGCAATGTGTGCAGGAAAGTTTCCTGACACAATATGTAGATAAGCCAACAAGAGGTGAGGCCATACTGGATTTGGTTCTGGGTAACGAACCAGGCCAGGTATTAGAACTAGAGGTAGGTGAGCACTTTGGGGACAGTGACCACAATTCGGTGATTTTTACTCTAGTGATGGAGAGGGATAAGTGTGTACTACAGGGCAAGAGTTATAGCTGGGGGCAGGGAAATTATGATGCGTTGAGGCATGACTTAGGATGTGTGGATTGGAAAAGTAGATTCCAAGGCAAGAGCGTAATTGATATGTGGAACTTGTTCAAGGAGCAACTATTGAGTGTCCTTGATAAGTACGTACCTATCAGGCAGGGAGGAAAGGGTCGTGTGAAGGAGCCGTGGTTTAATAAGGAGTTGGAATCCCTTGTTAAATGGAAGAGGGCGGCCTTTGTAAAGATGAGGCGTGAAGGTTCAATAGGGGCGATTGAGAGTTATAAGGTAGCCCGGAAGGACCTGAAGAGAGAGCTAAGAGCAGCAAGGAGGGGACATGAAAGGTCCTTAGTTGGTAGGATTAGGGAAAACCCTAAGGCTTTCTATAGGTATGTTAGGAATAAAAGAATGACTAGGGAAGGAATAGGTCCAATCAAGGATAGTAATGGGAAGTTGCGTGTGGAGGCTGAAGAGATTGGGGAGGCGCTGAATGAATACTTTTCGTCAGTATTCACTCAGGAACAGGACATTGTTGTCGATATGAATACTGAGGCACGAATAAGTAGAATGGATGGCTTTGAGATATGTAGAGAAGAGGTGTTGGAAATTCTGGCAAGGGTGAAAATAGATAAGTCCCCTGGGCCTGATTGCATTTATCCTAGGATTCTCTGGGAAGCAAGGGAGGAGATTGCAGAGCCATTGGCCTTGATTTTTGTGTCCTCTTTGTCTACAGGAGTAGTGCCAGAGGACTGGAGGCTAGCAAACGTGGTTCCCTTGTTCAAGAAGGGGAGTAGGGATAATCCTAGTAACTATAGGCCAGTGAGTCTCACTTCTGTTGTGGGCAAAGTCTTAGAGAGAATTATAAGGGATAGGATTTATGCACATCTGGATAAGAATGATGTGATCAAGGATAGTCAGCATGGTTTTGTGAAGGGCAGGTCGTGCCTCACAAACCTTATTGAATTCTTTGAGAAGGTGACGAAGGAGGTAGATGAGGGGAAAGCGGTAGATGTAGTATATATGGATTTTAGTAAGGCGTTTGATAAGGTCCCCCATGGTAGGCTACTGCAGAAAATACAGAGATATGGCATTGAGGGTGAGTTGGAGGTTTGGATTAGGAATTGGCTCTCTGGAAGAAGACAGAGGGTAGTAGTTGATGGCAAAGATTCATCTTGGAGTGCCGTCACTAGTGGTGTTCCGCAAGGATCTGTTTTGGGACCATTGCTGTTTGTCATTTTTATAAATGACCTGGAGGAAGGGTTAGAAGGTTGGGTGAGCAAGTTTGCGGATGATACGAAAGTCGGAGGAGTTGTAGACAGTGAGGAAGGATATGGCAGGTTACAGCGGGATATAGAGAAGCTGCAGAGCTGGGCAGAAAGGTGGCAAATGGAGTTCAATGTAGCTAAGTGTGAAGTGATTCACTTTGGTAAGAGTAATAAAAAGATGGATTACTGGGCTAATGGTAGACTACTTGGTAGTGTGGAAGAGCAGAGGGATCTTGGTGTACATGTACACAGATCCCTGAAAGTTGCCACCCAGGTAAATAGTGCAGTGAAGAAGGCATATGGCGTACTGGCTTTTATTGGTAGAGGAATTGAGTTCCGGAGTCCTGAGGTCATGCTGCAGTTGTATAAGACTCTGGTGCGGCCGCTTCTGGAATATTGTGTGCAGTTTTGGTCGCCATACTATAGGAAGGATGTGGAGGCACTGGAACGGGTGCAGAGGAAGTTTACCAGGATGTTGCCTGGTATGGTAGGAAGATCCTATGAGGAAAGGCTGAGGCACTTGGGGTTGTTTTCTTTGGAGAAAAGAAGGTTTAGGGGTGATTTGATAGAGGTGTACAAGATGATTAGGGGGTTAGATAGGGTTGACAGTGAGAACCTTTTTCCGCGTATGGAGTCGGCTATTACAAGGGGGCATAGCTTTAAATTAAGGGGGGGTAGATATAGGACTGATGTTAGGGGTAGGTTCTTCACTCAGCGAGTCGTAAGATCATGGAATGCCCTGCCAGTAGCAGTAGTGGACTCTCCCTCTTTATGGGTATTTAAGCGGGCATTGGATAGGTATATGGAGGATAGTGGGTTAGTGTAGGTTAGGTGGGCTTTGATCGGCGCAACATCGAGGGCCGAAGGGCCTGTACTGCGCTGTATTGTTCTATGTTCTATGTTCTAATACCCTTGTAGTTTTATTACTCTGTTGTAAATCGAAAAAAATGGTAATATTTTGGGGACAAAGAGTTCAGGTCCTGGCATGACAGATGGTGAAGTTTGAATTCACTGAGCACCTGGAGTTGCAGAGTATTGTGATGACCTGAATCAGTTGTGTGGAAAGTCCCATCTGATTCACTCATGCCAGTTCAGGAAGCAACCTGCCATATTCATCTGTTCTGTCCCACAGGAGACTCCAGATGGATAATACCGTGGTTGACTCTTAAATGCCCTCTGGGATATAACTGACGTACTCGTCATGAATAAATTTATTTTAAAAATCCCACTTTCCCATTCATGTTTGGAATGTATTGTCCATTAAATGTTGCAAACGTACCCTCATCCATCACTTCCTCAGCAAGTTAATTACACTGTAAAATACCGTCCTGAAAAAAATGCCGCACATGTCTTTTTTTTAAAAAAAATCTCTCTCTTTTAATCTTAAACATATGCCCTCTCGTCTTGTCATTCCCCTCCAGTGAAAAGGCCGCCATCATTAACTCTAAACTTGCCTCTCAATAATTCATAAACTTCCGTCAGGTCGCCGCTCAAACCCCTAGCCTAGAGTGTAAACAGTCTCAACTAGGAGAAAGTGAGAACTGCAGATGAGAGATCAGAGTCGAGAGTGTTGTGCTGGGAAAGCACAGCAGGTCAGGAAGCATATGAGGAGCAGGAGAATCGACGTTTCGGATAAGAGCCTGATGAACGACACTTGCGCGAAAAAATGTATATTCTCCTGCTCCTGGGATGCTGCCTTACCTGTTGTGGTTTTTCAGCACCCCGATCTCGAATCTGAAAACAGTCTCAGCCTATCTAGCCTTTCATTGTAACTCAAACCTTCCACAGGCAACAAGCGTGTGTACCTTTTGTGAACCTCCTCCAGCTGAATAATATCATTCCTACGACTGGGCGACCAGAACTGGACATAATATTCCAGAAGAGGCCTCATCAATGTCCTGCAAAACTTCAAAATAACGTCCCAACTGCTATACACAAAGAACTGAGCAATGAAGGGAAGTAGGTTAAATGCCTTTGAACCATCTTGTCTGTTGGTAATGCAAATTATAAGGAATTATTTACCTGCACACCGAGCTTCCGTGCTCTCCAACATACGCAAAGCCATACTCTTGTTGTGTACCAAAATGAAATACCTTCCATTTATCCAGATTGAACTCCATGTTACATTTTTCAGTACAACGACTCATTGGATTAAGACCCTTTTGAAACTTCGATAATCTTCTCCACTGTCTACAATTCTGGTATCGCCTGCAAACCTACGAAGCATGCCTGCTGTTAGTTCCACTGTTGTCTCATATAGATCAATGATTCCTATTTACTTGTAGTGGCCGTGATTTAACAGTGTGCAGATCATACAACAATTAGTCATGCAATTAACCATGAGGAAGAAAGCCGCAGACTGCAGGGAGATATCAAACAATTGGAAATAAAACTGGTGAAAGCAATTCATTCCAGGGAAGTGGGTGATAGTGAAGCAAAATTAAACTTCAAACCAGCTACTCACGCTCCAGTTGAGGCATTCTGCTGCCTCAGCAAGATGCACTGTAGATTGCTGTTTTTATAAACGGGAACAAATTTTCCATTCTGCCCCGCCTTTGACCAGGAACACTCCCAACCTCAGAATTGCTTGCGCCTCTAAACCATCATAGAAACACCGTGCATTCTCCGGTTGTGTCACTTGAGCCAGCGAGTATCTCTGCGACCTCATTCCCATCTTGATTTCAAGTTGGTTATTCGCGACTGCGCCACTCAGTTCCTCTGATTCTGGGGCTGGGAACTCGGACTATGTGGCAGCAGTGGTTACTGCCTTGTGTGGGGAAACTCGTGAAGTAACCGATGTTAAACTGCATTGCTATTGAAGTATACATTTCAAAAGCTTGGTAACAACAATGACTGTAGATGCTGGAAAGCAGATTCTGGATTAGTGGTGCTGGAAAAGCACAGCAGTTCAGGCAGCATCCGAGGAGCAGTAAAATCGACATTTCGGGCAAAAGCTCTTCATCACGAATACAAGCAGAGAGCCTGAACGGTGGAGAGATAAGTGAGAGGAGGGTGGGGTGGGGAAAAAAGTAGTATAGAGTACAATAGTTAAATGGGGGAGGGGATGAAGGTGACAGGTCGGGGGGGAGGGTGGAATGGATAGGTGAAATAGATGATAGGCTTTTCGGACAAGTCTGGACAAGTCATGGGGACAGTGCTGAGCTGCAAGTTTGGAAATGGGGTGAGGTGGGGAAGGGGAAATTAGGAAACTGTTGAAGTCCACATTGATGCCCTGGGGTTGAAGTGTTCCAAGGCGGAAGATGAGGCGTTCTTCCTCCAGGTGTCTGGTGGTGAGGGACCGGCGGTGAAGGAGGCACAGGACCTCCATGTCTTTGGCAGAGTTGGAGGGAGAGTTGAAATTTTGGGCCACAGGGCGGTGTGGTTGATTGGTGCGGGTGTCCCAGAGATGTTCCCTAAAGCACTCTGCTAGGAGGCGCCCAGTCTTCCCAATGTACTGGAGACTGCACCGGGAGTAGCGGATACAATAAATGATATTGGTGGATGTGCAGGTAACAAAAGCTGCAGTGTCCCCGGAGTCTTTGATGTTTTGGAGAAATCAATTTATCTCAGCCTTCAATACATTAATGATGGAATCAACGCAGCCATTGGGGGGAGACCGATATTAAACGGTCAGACCATTCTAAGTTCCCACATATCTGCTACTGTTCGCTAAGCACTGATATTGTGCATTTGGTGCTCTGCCTAACATTCCTTATAATACTGTACTTATTGCACGGGTTTTGTACGTTTGCCTGTGGGTTGCCGTGATTGTGTAGTGGTGAGTGTTCTGCGTTGTTGCCGCAGCAACCTTGGTTCGAATCCGAGTCACGGCGCTAGTTGCTTTATGTGTCCCAGTAATTTGTGAAACACCACTGAATCAGTTGTTTTAAAGTTTTGATTTTTTCCAAGGTGATTTTTTTCCTTCAAGCTCTGCTCGCTCACATCTCTGTGTTTCATATGTCAGAATTCAAGTCCACCCGTTCTCAGAGATTTCTTCCCTCCTACGATCACTAACCGATCTTTCCATCCCATACCCCCATTTCATTAATTTGGAGATGCCGGTGTTGGACTATGGAGTGCAAAGTTAAAAATGACCCAACACCAGGTTATGGTCTTACAGGTTTAATTGAAGCACTAGCTTTTGGAGCTCAGGTCTTTCATCGTGTGCTTGCGGAGTCATTTACTATTTTACTAAGGCACTGCAGACTCTAATACAGACTCTCCCATTGATACCGATCAGTCTGTGTGGCTGGGGTCACTGTTGCTGTCACTGTTGCTCCAACCCCACCATCGGGACCTGCAGACCATTTGATCCATTTGGTTACCATTGTTGTGAGATCAATACTCATGTAGCAGCTTTTACTGATATGGACCAGATATTATTGGGCGGGGGGGGGGGGGTCAAGCTCAGGAAAATGGCACAGAACAGTATTGGGGAAACGCGATTTAATTGGATAAGATAAGTTTCACTGCTTTTCTGCAATGGCCGAGCGCTCTTACCACTGAACAATGAACTGTTAATTCAGACACCAGGGACCTGGGTTTGACTCCGACCATGCTATGTGGTAAAATTGGGATTCAATAAATATCTGGAATTATGAATCTAATAGCTCATATATATCCATGTTCAATTGTTGAAAAAACAACAAAACCATCTGACGTCATTCAAAGAATGAAACTGCCATTCTTAGCTGCTCGGGGCTCCATGTGACTCCAGACTCACTACAATACGGTTGAGTCTCAACTACCCGCTGTGCAATTAGGGATAGCAAACAATAGTGCCGAACCAGCGACGACCTCATCCTGTAACAGAATAGAAAAAAGTTCTTTCGGCTCTAGCTAGATTACTGTGTGCAGTTCTGCAATTCAGAGTACTGCATGGATGTGATCGCACTGGGAACGTTGCAGTAGAGATTCACTGGGATATTGTCTGGGCTGAAGAGTTTCAATTGTGAGGAGAGATTGGACAGACTGGGGTTGTTTGTCGCCGAGCAGAGGAGATTGGAGAAGACATGTCTGAGATGTACTAAATACTGAGGGATATGGATAGGATAGACTGAAAGAAGCGTTTCTTATTGATGGAGAGATCGAACACTGGGGCCAAGAGATTTCGGGAAAAGGCAGATAGGTTTCAGTAGATTTGCAGAAAGGGTCAGAGGGGCGGAAATCATTCTCATCTTTAAAAAAAATTGAGATGTTAAATTGTGATGCCAAAACATGTAAGATTATGGGCTAAACGATGGAAAACTTGATTCAGGTCGTTAAGCAGTTGTGTTGGGCAAGTGCAGCCACAGCAGGCTGAAGGCTCTCCTTCGATGTTGTCATCCTCCACAGTATCGTGGTTCGTGTCCCCGCCTGTCACAGGGTTCAATTCTCCGCTGGGGGCATCGTGAAGGTTTTAACCCTGTCGCCCTGTTCCCCAGTGAAGTTTATTCATGCCTGGCTTTCCATTCTCGATTGGACATGTCACAGGAAGGACAGTGCTGTCTGAATCAGCTGGGGAAGGACTGCAGCTCCTGGGGAGACAAAGTGTCAGTGAAAGTGCAAACACGTAACTTCTGCAAACTGCACATTGTGTTTGTGTTGTAATGAAAAACATTATATAGAGTTGTTCCTGACTGATATGTTTATTTAAAGCAGGAATCTGAGGAAGAAAACAGAGTAAACTCATTCAGATCTGAGTGCAGAAAGATTTCCCGCAGAACTACTGAAGTTGTACAGCGTAGAACCGTGTGTGGATGCATTGAATTCGGGTTGGTGGGCGCAGCTTGCTTTCACTGGGCGGATTTGCCAGTGTGTGAAGTTTTTACACATGATACAGATAGTGTTGAATGTGATGGTACATTTGCTCAGTGGTTTGCACTGTTCTTAGGTCTGTAGGTTAGGTGGATTAGCCATGTTAAATTGCGCTGATGTGTCCAGGGAGTGAATTCAGTAACTTAAGTGAATTAGCCATGGGTAACGCAGTGATAAGGTCAGCAAACACACGATGCCAGGTTTTCATCCAAAAGATTTATTTGAAATCACAAGTCAGAGGCCTGTGGGGATAGAGACGAGAGCTCGGTCTGGTTGAGATGCTGTTCAGAGTCTCCCTACAGACCCGATTTTCTGAACTGCACTTTCTGCCTTGTAAGGAATCTGTGATTCTATCAGAGAGGACACTGCCAGCGTTTACTGGGCTGCTAAGACATTAGACACGATGCTGACGGCGTTTAGTGGGGATGAAATTTTATTTATTTGTGTTTTGGAAAATTTGAAACTAAACCAAGGAAAACCGAATGGAAGTTTTCCTGATGAATTGAGGTTTGGAGAGAGTAAATAGGTGGTAAATTCACCATTTCACGTTCATACATTTCTGAAAGTCAAGATTTCAAAACCATCGATGTAGGGCAAAGAAATAATGGGAGCAGAATTTCTGTCACTCAAACAATCCGTTTCCAAAATATTTGGAAAGGCACATTGAGAGACACACAAGCAGTGAGTTTCACCAGGAGACAGACAGCCTGTGGCCAGATAAAAGTGTAAAAGTGGGGTGTGGGGGGTAGAACGTGCGAGGAAACAATATCTAATTTGGACAACTTCAGATGCAAATAAATATCGGAAATGAATGCAGCTGAGTAAGATTCAGCAAAAAAAAACTCAGAGGTTTTCAAGATTTATATTAATATTCAACATGAAGCATTAGAAATGGAACTGAGCAGATTTTGTATATTGTCAAGGAAAGCTATTCCTTAATGAATCAGAAGTGACCCGTCTCTTAGAGATCGATTTCCTGCTTTAATCCCATGCCTTAAAGATTGGAGGACGATCGCCATGATGTTGGGTTCATTTGACACTCATTGAAATCTGCCAACGTAACTGAGCATCAAAACTGGCATCTTGTTTTGTAGTTCAACCTTCTGTTTTTCTCATCAGTATTTTGTTTAAGCTGAAATAAATTCGGAGCAAAATTGAATACAACATTGAGCGTTCCAATCATATAATTCCAATTCACTTCCGATCATTGGAATGAACAGAGTGAAGTTGCAGCAAAATTAATAAAATGAAACGAACAACACTGCATTTCCGGGAATTTTACCCAGTTCAGGTTCAGCCATATGAGAAAGACCATCGAGCTAAACCATCACCTTCACTTCTCTCTACGTATATACTTCCTCACGTGCGATAGAAACTGTCTGAAGAAATTATGTGTCAAGACGAAATGTGCGTGTGAACATGACGGGAATTTCATGCTTGCTGGGACATTCTGAGACAGTTCCGACTCGAAATAAATCAAGGACAAGGTATTCCTTCCAAGGACGAGGTCAATCCCTTGGATTTTGCTGGTATTATTATTCTGCTCAAAGCAGAAACATAATGGTGTGAATTCGATTCCTGTCATGGAATTTCTCATCCCCGAGGTACACCATATGTGATCTTGACGGGGTCACATGTGAGCCCCTTTGCAATGGGCTGAAGTCTCCCAGAGGTTAAGGCGACGGGTTGCTCTTCCATTGCCCATGTGTGGATTTGAATCCTTCTCTGGCTGTTACTTCCATCAGAAGTAGCTGTGGTTTCCCTTTGTGCCTCGCATCTTTAGGATACTTTGGTTGGAGAATCTTGCTCTTGCCCTTCATTGCACCAGAGATTTGTGATAAATCGATACCTCATCAAAGTCAAAGTAAAGCAATTTGTTTTGTTGTTCGTTACATTGGGATAATGAAAAGGAGTGCATACGTTTATTTTTTTCCTTTCATTTCATCTTGACTTTCTATGACTTTACATCGAATGAAAGTGAAACAAATAAGGAGAGATCGGGTGCAATAGTTTGTCCAGTGGGCTTCTGAATTTTAATGTAATACTCCACACAAAGTTCTGATCAATATTTTAAACAGTCGATTGAATTGGAACCGCAGGAAACTTTTCCAATGAAACGAATCTTTCATTCTTTCACAACCTTTTGCTGTGTGAATCATACCGCGATCCAGCATCCAGCGTGATCACCAAGTTGGCAACAATATTGGATCCAGCAATTTTCTTTAGCAATCACAACATCTGCACATACCCATCTGCGGTGTGCCCAGTGCCATTTGTTGTGTCCATGCCACAGCACATTTCTTGTTCATGAACTTATGAGCTTAGTTCCTGATCTGTCTGGTCAGTTTGAGAAACCATTTCTATCATTTCATCCCATCCCCTCAGAATTTTAAAGGCATCAATAAAATAAGGCGTCAGACCAAATGGTGCAGGATTGGAAGTCGGCCATTCATCCCATCGAGTCTGCTCCACCATTCAATGAACTCATGACTGATCTGATAATCCTCAACTCCATTCTCCAGCATTGCCTCGACAGAGCTTCATCATCTTTCTGGTTAAATATCTGTCTGGCACAGTTTGAAAATATAGAACAACTCAGCCCCAACAACAATTTCGTCAAGGAGTTCCACCGCTTCACTGGATCCTGAGCAAAGAAATTACTCCTCATTTCTGAATTAAGTAGGTAATATCTAATTCTGACTTCATGTCCTCTGGTACTCTCCTCATACCAGAGGGTGAACCACCTGCCCGTAACTACCCTGTCAAGATCCCATGAATATTGGACGTTCATAAATATTATTATGTGATTATAGAGCTCCCCTCCCTCTCCTTTGTTTCAAGGAGAATAATCTCAGCCTAACCAATCATTCCACGAAGCTCCATTTTCTCCAGTGTTGACAACATGTTCATTAATCTCTGCTGTCCCCTGCAGCGTCCTTACATATTATTAAGGCAGGTGGAGAAATTTCTGCGAAGAAACGGTTGAACCTTCAAGCCCAGACGGCAATTGGATTTGAAATCAGACAGCGACTGGAATCAGACTGGTCCACACAAGGACGAAATAGAGTAATGATCACTCTGACAAATGCGAATCTAATCGTATCTCATTGACATTCAATAACTTTACTGTAAACAAATTACTCCGTGTAATCGTCCACAGAGCTATTATTTCGGGGGAAAAGCTTATAGAAACTGGCTACAAAAACACTTTGACAACAATAACATGTTCTTGAGACATTTTTTGATTATAAACCCAACTCATTGTTCTGTGAATCCGACATCGTTTGCAAGGCACAAATGAGACGTGGAATATAACTCTCTCCATTGAAGTGTAACTTCAATAACACTTCAGGAACTGGACACCGTCCACCACAATGCAGTCACTTGAGTGTACCCTCTTCAACACCTGCAATATTCATTCCCTTCACCGCTAAGGCACAATTGCAGCAGAGTGCACCAACTATAAAATGCACTGGAGTAGGTCATTCGGGCATTTTTGACAACCTTCAAAGCTCAACAGCTGTACTGACTATAAGGACAAGGTTGGAAGGTACAACGAAATGCCACCATTTTCAAGTTACCCTCCAAGGCCCATAGTACTCTGACTTGGAAAGGAATCAGTGAGAAACTCATTGGTGAAATGGTCTTGATGGGCAAAGTCGCATACTTCAGCCTTACATCTTTTATCTGACAATTTTAAGAAAAATGTTGATTTATGCCGTGACCAGACTTGTGCTCAGTCCTTTCGCTGTTCCCTAAACTGGTGGTTGCTAAAGTTCTACTATCATCCACAGCCTGTGGTCAACAATAGAAAATATCCGAAAACCCTCTCAATCAACTGACTCCCCTCAATTAGATTGATGTTGGAGAAGCACAGCAGGTCCGGCAGCATCTGAGGAGCAGGAAAGAATGGACGTTTCTGGCAAAAGCCCTCCATCAGGAATGAGACTGGGAGCACATGGTATCGAGAGATAAATGGGAAGGGGATGGGGCTTGGGAGAAGGTAGCTGAGAGTGCTGAAAGTGGATGCACGCGGGGGTGAACATGATATGTCAGAGAAGTAGGTGGAGTGGATAGATGGGAATGAAGATGCACAGGTGGGACAGGTCAGGCGGATGGTGTTGAGCTGGAAGATCGGAACTGGGGTAAGGTAGGGGGAGGGGAAATGAGGCAAAGGGTGAAGTCCAAATTGATGCCATGGGGTTGAAGGGTCCCAAGGCGGATGATGAGGCTTTCTTCCTCCAGGCATCGGGTCGTGAGGCAGTGGCGATACAGGAGGCCCAGGACCTGCATGCCCTCGGGAGAGTGGGAGGGGGAGTTGAAACGTTTAGCCATGGGGCACAGGGGTGGATTCTTTCGGGTATCCTGGAGATATTCTCTGAAATGTTTTGTGAGAACCCATCTCCTCTCTCCAACTTAGAGGAGACCGCATCGGCAGGAACGTATACAAGAAATGGCATGTGTGGAAGTGCAGGAGAAACTTTGATGGATGTGGAAGCCTCTATTAGAGCCTTGGACAGAGGTGAGGAGGTAGATGTGGGTGCAGGTTTTGCAATTCCTGCAGTGACAGGGAAATTTATATTTCCATCACCACCCCTATCCACTTTACACAAAGACTGTTTCCTCCACGACTACCTAGTCAAGACCACGCCCTCCAATAACCCACCCTCCCCTCACGGCACCTTCCCCTGCCACCACAGGAATTGCAAAACCTGCACCCACATCTACCGTCTCACATCCTTTCAAGGCTCCAATGAGCCTTCCACATCCAGGAAATGTGCATGTGCACTTCCACACATGTCATTTATTGCATCTGTTGCTCGCGATGTGGTCTCATCTACATTGGGGCCAACAGACACATTCTCGGAGAGCGCTTCAGAGAACATTTCCAGGGAACCCGCAACATTCAACTCCAACGCCCCATGACCAAAAACATCAATTACCACTTCCCCCGACTCTCCCAAGGACATGCAGTTCCTGGGTCTCCTCCACCGCCATTCCCTCACCACCAGACGCTAGATCTTCCACCTCGGGACCCTCAACCCCAGGGCATCAACGTGGTCTTCACCAGTTTCCTCATCTCCCCACGGCCACCTTATCCGAGTTCCAAATTTCTAACTTGCCACCATCCGACTGACCTGTCCCACTTGTCTATCTTCCTTTCCATCTATCCGTTCCACCCTCTTCTCCGACCAATCTCCTTTAACCCCATCTCTATCCACCTCTTGCACTCTCAGCTAAATTCTTCCCAGACCCAGTCCTCCCGTTTATCGCTCCACCCTCGAGGCTCCCAGCTTTATTCCTGATGAAGGGCGTTTGCCCGAAACGTTATTTCTTTCTGCATCTCGATGCTGCCTGACCTGTTGTGCTTCTTCAGCACCACTCTAATCTTGATTCTGATTTCCAGCAGCTGCAAAACGTACTTCCGCCCATCTGATTCCCCTGTCCATTGATCTTGAATAGGCCGTTGCTAAAGTTCCAGCATCGTTTCCCTGCTTTTATATTCCCACCTCCGGTCAAGAACATCGAGACCACTTGATCCCTTGTCCAATCACCTTGAAACATTCGTGAATGTCTACTCTAATTTCTCTTTTATTACTTTAAACCACTCAGTATTCACACTTTTCTCATTGTGCGTCCTCAAATTCATTATCACCCACTTCACTGGATTGAATTCCTTTCAGCGCATTTTCTTGCCAATTGTTTCCAATCTCCCTGCAGTCTATGGCTTTCTTCCTCATGGTTAACGACATCACTAATTGTAACCTGATTTGCAAACAGCTAAATGATGGCCACGACAAATAATTAAAAATCGTTGACCTGTATGAGAAAACAATAGAACTCAAAGAAGCCATGGTTCATCAGCTTGCAAAGGACAGCAGAATTGGAGACTGTAAAGAAGGTGATCTAAGGTTCCAGAAGGATCTTAATCCATTGCGTCTTTGGGCTGAAAAATGTCACATGAAGTTCAATCTGATAAATGGAAGGTATTGCATTTTGCTACATCAAATATTAGTAGTGCTTATACAATTAATGACCGGCATTGCATCGTGTTGTGGAACACGGAGGCCAGGAATGCAAGTACATAATTCATTTTAATTTGCTTCATATATAGACAGAATGGTTTAAAAAATGTCATCTTGCCTTCGTTGCTCTGTCCTTTGAGCGTAGGAGTTGGTACGTTATGTTGAAGTTGAATAGGATATTGGGTGATGCCTCTTCTGGAATACTGTGTCCAGTTCTTGTCACCAAGTAATAGCAAGGAAATTATTCAGCTGGAGTCGGTTTAGAACAGGTATACCAGCGTATGGCGAGTGGGGAAGGTTTGTGTTATAACGAAAGGCTGGATAGACTGAGAATATTTTCACTCGAGCACTGGAGTTTGAAAGGCGACCTGATAGAAATTTATAAATTATTGAGAGTTCGGCTCGAGTTAACTGTAACTGTCTTTTCTCCAAGGAGGGGGACTTCAAGACGAGAGGGCAAATGTTTAAAGTGAAAAGAGGGATTTAAAATAAGACATGAGAGGCATTTTTTTTAACAGAGGATGGTTTATGTGTGCAATTCACTTCCTGAGGCAGTGATGAAGGAAAGTACATTTACAATATTTACAGGATATTTGGATCGATAAATGAATTGGAAAGTATCAGTGGGATTAACAAAAGCTATTCATTCATGCCTAGTACATAATTTATTGCACAGAGGGAAGTTCAGAATCAACCACGATATTATGGATCTGGAATCACATACCAGCCAGACCAGATAAGTATGGCAGTTTCCTTCCCTATCAGGCATTAGTGAATCAGATCTACAACAACTGATTCAACATCATCATTAGACTCTAGGTATTTGTTGAAATAAAATTCCAGCATCTGCCATGCCAGGGTTTGAACCCGTGTCCACAGAATTATATCTGGACATTCATATTAACAATGCAGTAATAATATCACAAGGGCATTATTAACCCTCAGCAGTTACAAGAGCCATCAGATGCGACTCATTTAGTTTGGCATTATGTTCAGTATGAGCTTGTAGGAGTGAAAGGCCTGTTTTCATGCTGTGTGAGTCTATGACTTTGACGCTATGAAACTGGCAGCTGGTTGGGATTAACAGCAGCGTTGACAGTTTAATTGATCTCCTTCTGGGATATGTAATCTTGCTGGTAAATCTCGAGGTTCTTCTGCTCATTGAGCCCTTCCCATACACGGGAATGTTGAATATTCTGTCCCTAGTTTGACTGAGTAGATGAGTTTCCACTTCAGCAGGTAATTGAATCCCGCATTGCCCTGGTTTCTCTGTGATATCGGTGTCTTTGTATCTACCCAGGATGAACGATTGGTTGAAATCATATTAGCGCAGACGTAAGTCCCGTTGTCCATGTTGTGAATGTGTTTTTATTCTTCCTGATACACCCACAGGGTGTGGATGTCGCTGGTCAGGACAGCATTTGTTGTTCATCCTGATTCGCTGCTGCCTCGCTGCTCGAGAGACATGGATTCGATCCCAGTCTCGTGTGACTGTGTGCAGTTTGCACATTCTCTCTTTGCTTGTGTGAGTTTCCTCCCACAGTCTGTAGGTGTGAAGGTTACTGGGATCAGTCATGGGAAATGAAGGGGAATGGAATCGGTATGGAGTGTGTGTCTGATAGGATGTGCTTCAGAGGGATAGTGTCGACTGCAAGGGCTGAATGGCCTGCTTTCCCACACGGTTTTCATTCTCGGATTAAGGGTCAGCTATTTTGTTCAGGTCCTGGAGACACAAGTAGGCAGGATTGGGTAAAGATGGTAGCATCCCCTGTATAAGCGACATGTATAAATGGGATTGCAGGAAATTAAAGGCATGTTCTCTGTTCCTGAGATCAGGCTTTCATTCCAGGTTTTATTCATCGAACTTTAACATTACCAGTTCCGTGTGTGAGTCCCCAAGGATGAGTAGTTTATTATATAACCACAACACCACCTTCTCCAGGTTGCAGTATTTATTGGGAACAAGAAGCTGATTCTGAGCTGATGCGAACAAAAGCAGATGCCAATTTCAAAACCACTGACCCAAACAGGAAAATGAAATTTCGAACCTTGCCACCCCAAAGTTAAAGTCTCCACACGCTTTAGATGCGCCAATCGGCTGTCTCAGCAACATGTACTGTTTATGGTCATAATATTAGAAATGGGGGCAAGTATTCCCTTCCGCCCCGCTTTTGACCAGGAGCTGTCCCAACCTTGGAAATACATGTGCCTCTATCCTGTCATTCCATCCCAGTTTCCAATTGGATCTTCGTGCATGCTTCACACAGTTTCTCTGATTCCGGGTCTGGAACTGGAATGATGTGTGATTGCATGCAGCAATTGGTCCTGCCTTGTGTGAGCAAAGTGATGAAGTAGCCGATATTCAAATATAATGCTATTGAAGCATACGTTTCAACAAAATTCTGCACTCTGCCAAGAGTTGGAGAGTTTCGTTAATCCCATTCTCCTGTCCTCTCATTCATGGAATCTCCACAGTCTCTGGGGACGCTAAAGTTAAAGATTCGGTTCATTCTGCGTTCCCACATGCCTGTCGCTAAGTCCTGATATTGTACATTCTTCCTGACATTTCCTCTGCTACCATACTGGTTGCAGTTTATAAGTGTGGTCTGTGGAATGCTATAACCGTTTAGTAGTTCGCATTCTGCATTATGATTGCAGCGACCTCAGCTCGAATCCACAGCATGGCGGTCAGTTCTCTCAAAGTTTTACTTTTGGTGTAACACGGTCAGAAATTAATCGTTTTTACAAGACAATATTCTCCGAGGTGATGATCTGTTTTCCATCGAATTTTGCTCTCTGATATTTCTGCGTTTCATGTATCAGGATTTAAACCCAAAAGTTCTCGAAGATGTCTCTCCCTCGCACTCTCCCTAACTCTCTTTTCCGTCCCTCATCCCATTTGACTGAGGCATTGCACAATCTAACATACACTTTCACGTTGATACCATCCAGTCTGTGCCGTTTCTCTCACTGTTGCCCCAATCTCTTCATTGGCACCTTCAAATCATTCGATCCGTTTGGATACCTTGGCAGTGAGATCAATTCTCTTTTAGCAGCTTTTACTGACATGGACAAGAGATTATTGGAGTGTGAAGCTCAATAAAAGGGCATAAGGAATAATTGGGGAAAAGAGACTCTATTGGAAAAGATCCCCCATGAGGGCTTTCTGCGATAGCCTTGTGGTATTATCGCTGGATTGTTAACACAGCAAAGCCAGGAAATATTCTGGGCAGAAGGGTTGGATTCTCACCACACCACGATGATGATAGTATGTGAATGCAATAAATGCCTAGAATTAAGAATACGTTGTCTGAAAAACCCATGTGTTTCACTGACGTCCTTGAGGGAAGGAAACTACCGTCCTTAACTGGTCTGGCGTCCACGTGACTCCAAACCGGAAGGCAATAAGTGCTGCAGAGCCACCCCCGATGCTGTTAAAGAATAGAAATATGTTCATTCGGCTCAGTGCTAGAATTGTCCAGGGATGAGATCGCACTGGGAGAGTTGCAGGAGAGATTCACTCGGATAGTGTCGTAACTGAAATTGTACATTGAAAAATACCTTGATTGTTTGCTAAGTCTCCGATCTGTTAGAATGACCATGTGAGCTTCACTTCTTTCATATGTAAAATGCAAAACATTTTTATTTTAATGTTTCATTCTCAGGTGAAGTTTAACAACTGGTGTCTGCCCCCATGTGCTGCTGTCTGCTCCATAATGTTTAGAATGATTCTAATTTATAAAAATGAGTTACCAGAGACTTACATGGATTCATGCAGTCTTTGAGCAAAGTACAATGTAACTCTGCAAGTACAAATTCACCCCACAGACGTATGTGTGTGTGTGTGTGTGTGTGTGTGTGTGTGCACGCGCGCGTGCGCACTCGTGTGTAGGAGGGTCTCTGTTTGTAGATAGGGCAATGCGATCACCTGTACTGTGACATGAACCCAATGACCATGGGTACCGAATTTAGCTTTCAGTCTCTGTGGGGGCACTTTTAGCTGCTGCCTCTTCCGAAGCCCGCCTTGGAGGATTGTCACCCAAAGATCCGAGGTCGAATGTCCTGGATCACTGAAGTGTTCTCCAACTGGGAAGGGGAACACCTGTCTGTTGATTGATGTGCAGCGCCCGTTCCATTGCTGTCGCCTCTGCTCAGCTTCACCAATGTACCATGTCTTAAGGCATCCTTGTCTGCAGCATGTTGTTTTTTTAGATGAGCGTCAGTCTAAACATTATGGCATGGACTAGCACCTTCAA
This sequence comes from Chiloscyllium punctatum, assembly GCF_047496795.1. Taxonomy (NCBI): domain Eukaryota; kingdom Metazoa; phylum Chordata; class Chondrichthyes; order Orectolobiformes; family Hemiscylliidae; genus Chiloscyllium; species Chiloscyllium punctatum. Next base: position 43,189,745 of record NC_092788.1, read on the forward strand.
CATATTATCTGTGCTGACACTAACTGGTAAAGTCCACCTGAGAATATAACTATTAAAAGAACGTTTTTCGATTTACATAAGAAAGGAATGAACCGAACATAGTCATTCTAACATATGGAAGACTTAACAAGCAATCAAGGTATTTTTCCAATGTATAATTTCAGTGACATGACACTGTAACCTTTCGCTATAAATTCTGTACCTTACCACTGTGTACTCCACAGCCACCTGATGAAGGAGCAGCTCTCCAAACGATATTGCTTCCATTAAACCTTTTGGACTATGACCTGGTGTTGTGCGATTTTTAACTTCGTATAAGAATGCGGATCTCACAATTAAAATAGAGACGAAGAAGCATTTATTCTCTCAGACAGTTCTGTATCAGTGGACTTTCTTGTAGCAGAAGGCTGTTGAGGAAGTGTCATTAGGTATAATGAGGCTGGGATCGGCAGATCTTCAAACAGCAAAGACATTAAGCGTTATGGCGAAAGGCAAGAAAGTGCAGTTCAAGGTTATCAGATCATATATGAAACCGTTCAATAGCGGAACAGGCTTGGTGGTCTGAATGGTGACTATGTGTTCCTAAAATTGTTGGCCTTAATATGAAGCTGCAAAACCGACCTGAGTAAAACTTGCCAAATTTAAAATAGCGTGGTCCCCCGGAGCACTGAGCCGAGGTGCAATGTACAAAGAACAACACACAAAGGGCAGACAATATTGGATCATTGATCCGTAGTGATCAGTATACCAAGGTAAAAAGGAAAAACGATATTCAGTATCTACATTGAACCCTGCTCCACGAGGCATGTAGTTAACTCTCACAAACCACTATTCCCCTTCCGTTTTCCTGACGACCCCTCCGTTTTTGTTTTAAACTGATTGAACGTCAAGCAATTGCAGATGGCATTGCTGATGTGGAACTGTAGCATATAGAACATAGAACATGAGAGTGCAGTACAGGCCCTTCGGCCATCGATGTTGCGCAGCCCTGTCATACTAATCTGAAGCCCATCCCATCCACACTATTCCATATACGTCCATATGCCTCTCCAATGACGACTTAAATGCACTTAATTTTGGCGAATCTACCACCGTTACAGGCAAAGCATTCCATGCCCTAACTACTCTCTGAGTAAAGGAACTACCTCTGACATCCGTCTTATACCTTTCTCCCCTCACTTTAAAGTTGTGACCCTCGTGTTTGCCATCCCCATACTTGGAAAAAGACTCTCCCTGTCCACCCTATCTAAACCTCTGATTATCTTGTATGTCTCTATTAAGTCACCTCTCAGTCTTCTCTCCAACGAGGACAGCCTAAAGGCCCTCAGTCTTTCCTCATAATACATTCCTTCCATACCAGGCAACAATCTAGAAAATCCCCTCTTCACTCTTTCCAACGCGTCAACATCGTTCTTATAATGCAGGACCAGAACTGTTGACAATACTTCAAATGTGGCCGTACCAGATCTTTGTACAGCTGTAGCATAACCGTCTGATTCCAGAACTCAATCCCTCTATTAATAAAGGCCAAAACACTGTTTTCCTTCTTAACAAACCTGTCAATCTGGGTGGCAACTTTCAGGGATCTGTGTACATGGACACCGAGATCTCTCTGCTCATCTGCACTCCCAAGAATCTTACCATTAGCCCAGTACTTTGCATTCCGATTACTCCGTCCAAAGTGTATCACCTCACACTTGTCCACATTAAACTCAATTTGCCACCTCTCAGCCCAGCTCTGCATCCTATCTATGTCTCTCTGCAACCTACGACATCATTCGTCACTATCCACAACTCCACCGACCATAGTGTTGCCCGCAAATTTACTAACCCACCCTTCTAAGCCCTCCTCCAGGTCATTTATAAAAATAACGAATAGCCCTGGACCCAACATCGACCCTTGCGGAATTCCGCTAGTAATTGGACACCAAGATGAACATGTTGCATCAACTGCAACACTCTGTTTTCTTTGAGCGAGCCAATTACTGATTCAAACTGCTATGTCTCCCACAATCCCGTTCCTCCACATTTTGTATAATAGCCTACTGTGGGAACCTTATCGAACACCTTGCTGAAATCCATATACACAACATCAACCTGCTTACTCTCATCTACCTGTTTGGTCACTTTGTCAAAAAACTCATAAGATTCGTTCGGCATGACCGACTCTTTACAAAACCATGCTGACTGTCCCTGACCAGAATATTCTTTTCTAGATGATTATAAATCCTATCTCTTATAATCTTTTCCAACACTTTACCAACAACTGAAGTGAGACTCACTGGTCTGTAATTACCAGGGTTGTCTCTACTACCCTTCTTGAACAAGGGAACCACATTTGCAATCCTCCAGTCCTCAGGTACTATTCCTGTAGATAATGATGGTTTCTAGATCAATGGCACAGGCTCGGCAATCTCTTCATTTGCTTCACAGAGGATTCTAGGATAGATCCCATCTGGCCCAGAGGACTTGTCTATTTTCACACTCTACAGTATTTCTAATACCTCTTCCTTGTGAACCTCAATCTCTTCGAGTCGAGATGCAAGTATCTCTGTATCCTCCTCGCCAACATTTTCATTTTATATAGTCAACACTGTCGAAAAATATTTATTTAGTGTTTCCCATGTCTCCTCTGACTCCACACACAACTTCCCACTATTATTCTTGATTGGCCCTAATTTAACTCTCGTCATTCTTTTATTCCTGACATACCTATGGAAAGCCTTAGGGTTAACGCTGATCCTATCCGCCAACAACTTCTAATGTCTCCTCCTGGCTCTTCTGAGCTCTCTTATTAGTTCATGCAGTTAAACGTTTCTGTCTGCTGCACATCATTCTGCTTCGAAATATCAGGCAGTATTTCATATTGATTACTGTACACGTTAACCTTTAACAAGCCATGACAGTGAAATCACTGAATACGCATCACTATACTACCAGGGAAGATTTCTGTTAACATCACCCAGGACACCAAGAAATACGCCATTCTATTCTCCCATCCTTCAGTGCGTGATCCCCTCGGCCGTATTCCGGTCTTGTTGGTTGGTTTACAACACTGAGGCTATCCAATCATCTTTGCATTTCAGTTTCTAAAGGATGAGACCTTCTCTCTGAACTGGCACTGTGCTTGCTCAGTGGTGATAACACTGTCCTTGTAAACTAGAAAAGTGCTTGAAATAGGCCATTCCTGTTTTTCATTCCAAGAACTTGAGGCAAACCGTTTGGCAGGACAGGAAATAGCGGGCGTGGGCAGTGATCAAGTTTGGCAGCAAGAACGAGGTGAGGCAGTATAAACTACAGAGTAATGGGGAAACAATGGGCAAGGAACCCTGGGACGGGAGGGGCTGAATGCTTCCTTTCTTTACTGTAACCAGACATTGGTGTTGAACTCAGAAATGGGACAACATCAGACAAGTCGGTGAAATCTTACTTTCTGCTTGTTTTCTCCCGAGGCCTGTGTCACACTTGGGGAAATGTGTCTGCGTGCTTCAGTCTATGGGTAAAAATAGGGTTCAGTTCCCATCTCAAACTTTAATCCCACTTATTATGTTTTACGAGATTAAAACGTTCCAGAGAAATTAGCATTCAGGTGAAACGTCAGAGTTCAAAAGGTTACAGACCAACTGCTGGGAAACAAGATGAAGGGACCCGGTTCTGTGCTGTAAACACTCCATAATTCAATCATTTTTGAGGGGAAACATATCTGCAGTGACAGAATTCCAAAAACTGTGTTATGAAGAAACGGTGCAACGGCTTCTGCCCTCATCCCTGGTGGTCTAGTGGTTAGTATTCAGCGATTTAACTGAGTGGCCTGGGTTTCATTACCATTCAGGAAATCAGGACTTCTTGTTCCTGATGCAGAGAGCGCAGCTCTACCAGGAATCTGTTTCATGCCTTAGATCAGTCAATACCCCAGCTCATCAAAGAAGTGAAAAGTGCCTTCCCTCTCTCTGCACAGTCAGACAGTTAATCCTTCATTCTCCTCTGATTCCACTTTCCAAAGAATTTCAAAATATTGTCAAAACTGAGTCTCAGCTATTTCTTTTCTGTCTTTTCATCCATCGGAGCTGCAGCGATTAAGTGCGTTGGTTTCTAAAAACGAAACGTCCCTATGAGCAATGTATTGGGCTATTCCAGGATTGCCTTCTCTGACGGCGCTGGGACATTACTGATGTTGTCTATGATATGGAAGTGCCAGTGTTTGAGTTGAGTAGACAAAGGTAAAAATTACACAATATCAGGGCAGAGTCCAGCAGGTTTATTTGGAAGCACTAAGTTCCAGGGAGCCGCTCCTTCATCAGGTGGTGTTTTTCTGCAGAAACTTGGTATGTGTGTCAATATGTGCGATCTTTTGGAAGATCATCTGGACTTTAACCGACCGTTCGTGGTGTCGACGGTACCCATGACGTGGAGGTGTTGGTGTTGGACTGGGGTGGATACATTTAATAATCACACAAAGCCATTTTAGATTCCAACAGTTGACAAACACCTGATGAAGAAGCAGTGCATGGAACACTGGTGCTTCCAAATACGTCTGTTCAATACAATCAGGTGCTGTGTGATTTTTACTCTGATAGCTCTTGGTAATGTTTAACTGATCGAAGACAGTGAAAGAACTTTCGTTCGTAGAGATGAAAATTTCAAATATTATCCACCTCAGCATAACAAAAGTGATGAGGTTGGATTTGTGATGAATCTCCACAATGCGCCTGCGCAATGTAAAAGTCGAACATACAACTGCCTGATCCGGAGCCAGGTATAAGAATGGTTGTACCACTGACCAGATGCACAGCTGAAAGTTTACACGCTGCAGAGCTGTGGTGTTAACAAGGACATGAGCAATAACAGTAACAGTCACAAGGTGAACAAAGAACAAAGATAATCACCATCATTGATTCACTTCAAATTGTCCTCAAAACAACGAGCATTCACAATCTGATCAGCCAATCAATGAGGTCACTGCCGACCTTGGAAATTGCAACTGACTTTTCTGCGTTTTCACCATAATTTGAGGTAAATTCCAGCCTAATCATAACATCGCATATTCCCATTAATTTTTATCTTTAGATAACGTTAATGACCTGTCCGAATTTGCAGGAAATGAGTGAAAACGTCCTTCCGATGACATAATCCAGTGCAGAGTTGGCCAGAAATGAAAAGACAAAGACATGAAACATCACTCCCATTTTTCTCTGTACCAATGCGTTTTCCTGAGTTGAATATTTGCAGGACTTGTCTTTACTATCTAAAGAATTAATTATTTTCCCGGGAAAGATTCTTCATAAATCAATTAACATCTGAGGTGTTGAAACATATTTTACTTTAGATTAAAATAGTTGAATATCCTTTTCCCCCAACCTAATGTCCCAATCCTTCCTCCTCTTCCATGTAAATACAAGCTGCTCCAGGTGATGTTGGAGCTCCCAACCTGACGTTCCAATGCTCCTTGCTGCTCCATGTCAATAGAAGCTGCTCTTCTTGAGGTTGGAGCTCCCAGTTTGATGTCCCAATGCTCCCTGTTCCATGTCACTACCAGTGATGCAGTTGAGGTTAGACCTACCACTCTGATGTCCCAATGCTCCCAGCTGTTAAATGTCACTAAAAGCTGGTCCTTGTGAGGTTGGAGCTCCCAGTCTGATGTCCCAATGTTCCCTCCTCCATGTCAAGAGAAGCAGTCCAGTTGAGGTTGGATGTATCACTCTGCTGTCCCAAAGCTCCCTGCTGCTACATGTCATTAAAAGCTGCTCCAGGTGAGAGTGGAACTCCCAGACGGATGTCGCAAAGCTTCTTGCGCCATGTCAACTGGAGCTGCTCCAAATGAGGTTAGATCTTGCATTCGGAGGTTCCAATGCTCCCTGTTGCTCCATGTCAACAGAAGCTGCTCCAGTTGTGTTTGGAACTCCCAGCCTGATGCCTCAATGCTCCCTGCTGCTCCATGTCAATGGAAGCTGCTCCAGGTGTGGTTCGAACTCCCAGACTGATGCCACAATACTCCCTGGTTCACGTCAAAAGACGCTGCTCCAAATGAAGTGGGAGCTCCCATCCCTGGCAGCTCACATACGTCTATACCATCATAGAAATACTGCCCACTGAATATCCCCACCACTGGACCCATTGGTGGAATATCCACATCATGAGAACCTAATATTACTTTTAGTCACCACCGAATCATTATTTCCAAAAGTCATTCTTTCTTAAACCTTATTTCGCATGTGCATACTGCAGTCAATCCGAAGTAAGATAATGGTGCTAATTGATGTATGCTTAATAAAAATTACATCCTATTTTTCATGTTGAGTAACTGCGAGTTAGCAAGGACAATGTTTGTATTCAAATCACACGTTTATTCCAGGTGAGAGAATGTGGTTTGCATTATTTAAAATGAACTTGTTCACTGCGTAAAATGATCAAATAGATCTCAATTTCAAAACAACATTGGAAACGTTGTCATCCATCTTGAAATGTGGTGTCTTCTTCTTTCAACCAGACGGGTATTATATCGAAAAGTCTATTACTGATATGCGTACAGACACTTTAAATCGCAAGGATTGTGAAGGTTTGTAACTCAGGTTGAGGTTTAAGGTGTAGGTTTGCTTGCGGAGCTGGAGGTTTGACATCCAGATGTTTCATTACCTGGCTAGGTAACACCATCAGTGGCGACCTCCATGTGAAGCGAAGCTGTTGTCTCTTGCTTTCTATTTATATCTTTCTCCTGGATGGGGTTCCTGCGGTTTGTGGTGATGTCATTTCCTGTTCGTTTTCTGCGGGGTTGACAGATGGCATGTAGATCTATGTGTTTGTTTATGGCGTTGTGGTTGGAGTGCCAGGCCTTTGGGAATTCTCTGGCATGTCTTTGCTTAGACTGTCCCAGGATCAAGGTTTTTCCCAAGTCGAACCGGACTACCAAAAATCCATAAACCAGGAGCCCCCCCTCAGACCCATAGTCTCATTACCCGGAACACCAACTTACATGCGGGCCAAAGAACTACACGCAAGACTGAAATACCTCATAGAAGAGTCACAGCACTCCATCCACTCCACCCAGGAATTCCTAAAAAACATCAAAAACACCAAAATAGAGGAAGAAGAAGCAATGATCTCATTCGACATAACAGCACTGTTCACCTTCATCAACATCGACCTGGCAAAGGAAACACTTACCACACTTTTAGAAGAGACCATCACACACACCAACCACCATCAATCACATTACCAACGAAAACATCATGAAGCTAGTGGACCTGTGCCTCACCACCCACCTCACTTTCAACAACATAGTCTACAAACAAACCAACGGCACACCCATGGAATCTCCGCTGTCAGGATTCATAGCAGAGGCGGTAATGCAAAGACGAGAACAAACAGCCCTACCAACAATCAAACCAAAAATCTGGGTGCTACGTAGATGGCACCTTTGTCATCACAAAACAAAACAAGATAGAAGAGACATTTGACATCATCAACAACACCTTCACAGGCATAAAGTTCACCAAGGAGGAAGAAACCGACAACAAACTCACATTCCTGAACGTCACAGTAGAAAGAAAGGACAACGGAGAACTACAAACCTAAGTATACAGAAAACCGACAAACACTGACCAAATACTTAACTACACCAGCAACCATCCCAACACACACAAACGAAGCTGTGTCAGAACACTATTCCAATGAGCCACCACACACTGCAACACAGACGATCTTCGGAAAACAGAGGAGAACCACCTATACAACGTATTCGAGAAGAATAGATTCTCAAAAAATACAGTTCGCAGATTCCTCAAGAACAAACCACGACAAGCAGACCAAACACAGCCAGAAACCTTAACTACCTTACCATACATCGAAGAAGTTTCAGAAATGACAGCCAGACTATTCAGACCCCTCGGAATCCTAGTAGTACACAAATCCACCAACACTCTCAAACAAAAACTAACAAACTTAAAAGACACAGTTCAACCCATGGACAAAACCAACGTCATGTACAAGGTTCCATGCAAGGATTGCCACCAACACTACGTAAGACAAACAGGAAGAAAGTTAGCCACCAGGATATACGAACACCAGCTCGCCACAAAAAGACACGACCTTCTCTCCTTCGTAGCCCTACACACTGATTAAAAATACCACTATTTCGACTGGGACAACACATCTATCCTGGAACAGGCTAAGCAAAGACATGCCAGAGAATTCCTAGAGACCTGGCACTTCAACCACAATGCCATAAACAAACACTTAGATCTAGATGCCATCTATCAACCCATCAGAAAACGAACAGGAAATGACATCACCACAAACCCCAGGAACCCCATCGAGAAGAAAAATATAAATAGAAAGCAGGAGACAACGGCTTTGCTTCAATTGGAGGTCGCCACTGATGATGATGTTACCTAGCCAAGTAATGAAACGTCTGGATATCAAAGTTACAGCTCAGCGAAGCAACCCTCCACCCTACATTTTAAATCATTTTTCATGTTTATGTTCCATGAATCTGCGGTTAATGATCCACAGTTTAGTTTCAATCCCTATAGGTAACATGCTGATTTCTCCAGTTGTTCATAGTTCAATGTGATGCATCCAGTGTGTGCATAACGAGAGGGAGCTTGCTTCCCACATCTTGTGTTTATCTGTGCCTTATGTCCAGCATTCATCAACGGCGAGAGCAAGGGGCGAGGGCGAGACCAATGTGTAAGTCTCTCCGTGCCCATGCACGGCACCCACAGCGGCAATTCTCCACTGTGCATTTACAGCCAGTTCTCAGTGCCCCTACACCCACGCCCTGCCCCTTTTGAAATATCTCCATTATTTTGTGCTGTTTCGCTGTGCTCTTCTCACCAGGATGAATTACTTCTACTCAACTTCCTCCAGATTTCATCTGACAAAACATTCATTAAGATTCCCTTTGCATAAACATGCATTTCGCAGCTCTCATACGAAAAAACGTTAACAGCAGCTTGACTTGAAAAAGAAAATCGCGCTCCTTTTCATTATCCCAAAGCAAACTAGATTTCAATGCAGTTTAGTCAAACGGCGCAAACTATCCCTTGAGATTTTGTAATAGCGACAATGCATATAAACTGACCGTTGGAGTTCCAGTTTCAATGCGACAGCTGAAAAACCGCACCATTGAAAGCCGTTGATGACAGTGGGACTCGAATCCACGCGTGCAGAGCACAATGGATTAGTAATCCATCGCCTTAACCTCTCGGCCACCACATCACAGATACTCAAGAAGCTCTGACCTTATGTATAATTGAATTTCGTAAATTATGCAGAGCAGCAGATATTTCTCCCTGGTGTTGGTGAAATGACAAATAATACAGTCCGGTTCCAAGACTATAGTCTGACCCCTGGGTTGTGGGGCAAGTGCACTCCCACTGTCACACTGTGCACACAGTGATCTGAACAAAAATGAGGAAATGACTATGTAACAAGGTCTGTTGAATTCTGTGAAATTTGAAGTCAACGGAATGAAGAACCCGAGACAGCAGGAGGTGTTCTTTCAATAAAGAGTTGGATAGAGCTCTTAAGGATAGTGGAATCAAGGGTTATGGGGATAAGGCAGGAACAGGATACAGACTGAGGATGTTCAGGGCATGACCATAATGAATGGTGGTGCTGGCTCGAAGGGCAGAATGGCCCACTCCTGCACCGACTGTCTATTGTCTATTAAATTGCCTGTGAGGAATTGTTTTCCAGACTGGAGGAGAGTGCATAGTGCTCAATGTCATTATTCCGAAGACCTAACTTCCACTCAGATGTTTTTGACACGCACTTGTGTACAGAACAGACAATTTCAAAATCCAAAATAAGGCTAATCTGACAATTGATCTCAACAATGCAAAAACCTTGATCTGTATCATTTTCCTGGGCCGTGCGACACCAAGTCACTGTATGATCACAGCAACACAGTGAGCAAGTGTCAGAAGGAAAATGAGTGCAGTGCCAGAGCGCATGCTGGGAGCAGCACGTGACACACGGGGAAGTGCATATCCCACAACAGGAACACTTCCCAAACAGCGGAATGCGGTGGAAGAATTCAGAGGGAGTTTGCACTATGAAATTCGATGCCAGAGACACAATGGAGATCTGTCATTGAGTCTGTTCAAGATGAAGATTTTAAGATTTCTACAGATGCAAAACAAAATAAAAAGCTCATGAGTTAATGAAGGCAAAAGATGAAATTGTACATTTCATCAATCTATCCATCTTTACAATGAGTACCTCACCACTTTCCTCACTCGGGGACAGAACCACTGTTGAAGATGATAATATAATCCCCGTTTACTTGCCATGGAATCAGAGAAACTCGGTTTCCCAAACGTTAAGGTAAAACCAGGAATGTGGAGGTAAGCATTAATGTGTTGCTCCTGTGCTGAAGGTGACCAGTGCACGGTATCTCTGTTCCAGTATAGTGGGCTGTGCTGTGCCGAAGTTTTAATTTTGAGCCTCACATGGAGCAGCTTCAATTTGTCGTCGTGTTGAGGGGTACGGACAGAAGGTGATATTGAGCAAAGCCAAGTTTATGGGAAAATACCCGTGTTTGTGGATTGAGAAACAACCTTTTCTGGATAATGACTCCTTGATCAACAAACATACTGCAAGTATCTAAAACGTGAAGAGACTATGTGGAGAGAGAGCCGAAGGTGATTTTTCACCAGTTGGATAACGTTTCTCATGTGCACTACTTTAAATTCTGGGAAAATAGAAGTTGAACTGGTTTCATGTTACACAGTTTTTTACAAACTCACAAAGGTTGCTGCAATAATAAAAAAAGAAATCACATAGGACCGTTTGAATATTGTATTGAACTGAATTTTGGTGTGAGCATATTTTATCTTAACTGGCGTGCTGCAGAGAAGTACAGAGGGTTAACAATACAAAAGGACCCAGTCTTCTTGGTGGATTTCTTGGGTGGAGTTAAGAATGTACGAAATGTACATAACATCATGTGAATGTGGTCAAATCTTTAAAGTAGGTGTTGCATCTCCAAGTGACGATTCAATTCCTAGTCATTAGGATATCACTTCTGTCTGCAGTTATTTTAGGACATCAGCGCCATTTACCGAGTTTCACCTTGAATAATACGCCACAGCTTACCAATCCATGAACTTGTTATACTCAGTCTTATTCAGTTGTACGTGTTCATGAAATATCTTTGTGTCTGAAGTCAACAAATTCGAAATTGTTACGCAACCATACTGACTTTCACTCAATGGTAAATTCTCTCCTTGTACGTTTTTTCGTGTATCTTTTAAAACACTCTGAAGTCAGCTTCTACGTTTTACTTCTGTAAAGTCGTTCACGATTTAAATAACTCTATTGCGTGGAAGAAACTCTCATCCAAACTTTTCTTAATCATTCCGTAATGGTTTTCAAGCTCAAACGATAGTTATTGATTCACTCGAAAGAGGGACTTTCCCCGATTTACTCATTCAAACCTCGCGTTATGTGAAAATCTCATTTGTTTACATCAAACTTGCGTGTTTTTGCTCAAGCATTTCCAAATCTCGTGAATAAACTCCGTCATTCTTTCTATCATCCCGATGAAACCGGTTGTATCTTTTCTGATATTCTTATGTCTTAGTAAACAACGTCACTTGGCTTTCTTATATCTTGCTATCCAGGAAACAGCGTCTGTGCCCTTTCTCACTTCTTTACATGCTTTTGGTGGAGAATGAGGACAAGGATTACACACAATGTTCCCACTGAGGGTGAACTACAAATTTTACTTTTACACTATGAACTCTTTGCTTTTTAAATACGACGTCTCTATTTATAAACTCCAATAAGGTTAATTACTATCTATCCAGTTCATGAACATCGTCTCCATGGAGACGAAAATTATCCATCACTTCCTTTATTCTTCCACGGGATGTCTGAAAGGTTTGTAAGGCCAACATCTCCATATCCCCGTGTCCTGAGTCAGTCTCAGCTATTTCTAAAGGTGACTGAAGTTCAAATACTTCATAGTGTGTCTCCCGTCATTCCAGTACAGACTGGTTCTGGACAGTAAATGCCATCACCAAAGGCCACCGTATATTAACCACTCTGAACCCCTCAATGAGATTCCAGGCTGTAACTCACCCTGGGCTATCTGTTATTCTGTATATAAACCACTCTGAACCCCTCAATTAGATTCCAGGCAGTTACTCACTGTGGGCTCTCTGTTATTCTGTATATAAACAACTCTGAACCCCTCAATTAGATTCCAGGCAGTTACTCACTGTGGGCTATCAGTTATTCTGTATATAAACCACTCTGAACCCCTCAAGTAGATTCCAGGCTGTCACTCACTCCGGCCTAACTGTTATTCTGTATATAAACCACTCTGAACCCCTCAATTAGATTCCAGGCTGTAACTCACTCCGGGCTATCTGTTATACTGTATATAAACCACTCTGAACCCCTCAATTAGATTCCAGGCAGTTACTCACTGTGGGCTCTCTGTTATTCTGTGACATAAACCAGAGGATTTGAGCCAAGGGGAGAGGCTGAATAAGCTGGGGCTGTTTTCCCTGGAGCATCAGAGGCTGAGGCGTGACTTTATCGAGGTTTATAAAATCAAGACGGGCATGGATAGGAGAAATAGACAAAGTATTTTCCTCGCTGTAGGGGAGTCCAGAACTAGAGGGCAGAGGTTTAGTGTGAGAGGGGAAAGATATGGAAGAGACCTAAGGGGCAACTTGTTCACTCAGAGGGTGGTCCATGAATGCAATGAACTGTCAGAGGAAGTGGTGGAGGGAGTACAATTGCAACATTTAAAATTCAGCTCGATGGATATGTGAATGGGAAATTTTAGGAGGGAGATGGGCCAAGTGCTTGAAAAAGAGACTAGAGTAGGTTAGGATATCTGGTGGGCAAAGACGGGTTGGACCAAAGGGTCTGTTTCCATGCTGTACATCTCTAGGACTGTATGACTCCGCGATTTTGTGACTCACTACTTGTTATCTGTTATTCTGTATGTAACCCACCCTGAACCCCTCGATTAGATTCCAGGCTGTAACTCACTCTGGGCTATCTGATATTTTGTATATAACCCACCCTGAACACCTCGATTTGAATCCAGGCTGTAACTCACTCCAGAGTATCTGTTATTCTGTATGCAACCCACCCTGAACCCCCCGATTGGATTCCTGTCTGTATCTCATTCTGTGGCATCTGTTATTCTGTATATAAATCACTCTGAACTCCTCGATTTGGTTCCGGGCATTAGCTCACTCAGGGATATCTTTTAATCTGTATATAAACATGCCTGAACCCCTCAATTAGATTCCATGCCTTAACTCACTCCAGAGTATCTGTGTTTTGTATATTAACCACTCTGAACCCCTCGATTACATTCCAGGCTTTAACTCACTCCGGGATATCTGTTATCCTGTATATAAACTACCCTGAAACCCTCAATTAGAATCCAGACTGTAACACATGCTGGTCTATCTGTTATTCTGTATATAAAACACTCTGAACCCCTCAATTAGATTCCAGGCTGTAACTCACGCTGGTCTATCTGTTATTCTGTATTTAAATCACTCTGAACTCCTCAAGTAGGTTCCAGGCATTTGCTCACACATGGCTATCTGTTAATCTGTATATAAACAAGCCTGAACCCCTCAATTCAATTCCAGGCTGTAACTCACTCTGGGCTATCTGTTAATCTGTATATTAACACCCTGAACCCATTGATTTGATTCCACTTCCTGTCATGTTAAACTCATGTTCCCAACACAATCTAATCTCAATAATGATCAATGTATCACTGGTCCTCCAATCTGCTGGCACTACCATCATGTTAACTTACTGATGTTTACGTACATGATCAGCTGTAGCATCTGAACAATACTGCTTCAGAATTTCTCATCATTTTACACAGAAACATTCAGCTTTTTCTATTCTTACTGCAAATCACCTTCCAGAATATTCTCTTGCACCTGCCAATGTTTTCAATATAATTCACAAAACACTGACAGCAAAATAGATGACATGATAGGATGTAGCAAACTGTTACACTCAGTACCTTCATGTTACAATGTAATAATATCCAGTCAGAAACATGCCCTGGGTCAGGGATAAAACCTCCCTGGGTCTGGAAGTGGGGACTGGGCAGAGAACGGGGTTTTCGTCTGTCACTGAGTTAGTTTGGAAATCTGTGCTGCACATGGACATTTCTCCACATTATATTCAGTTTCTATGTGTGGGGGTGTGTGTGTGATGGAGAGAGTTTAAACTGAGTTTAACTCTGCGTCTCTGCTTAGGGATTCCCTGTCTTTCAGATATTTGACTGCAACATCATAGAAACTGTGGGTATCTGCCTGTTTCTGTCCCATCTTTCAGAACACATAGAAACCTCCACATAAAGCAGTTGAATCCTGTCTGGCTCAGCTCATTGTTGAGTTGGTCCATGGTGGGTAATTTCTCCCCTGCTTTCTCTCCTCTCGTATCCCGTTGCTCTGTCGATTAATCGCCCAATACCCTCAATTTGAATGCAATTTGCAACTCACTCCAGGCTATCTGTTATTCTGTATGCAACCCACCCTGAACACCTCGATTCGATTCCAAGTTGTAACTCACTCCGGGATATCTGTTAGTCTGTATATAACCCACTCTGAACACCTCAATTTGATTCTCGGCTGTAACTCACTCCGGGCTGTCTGTTATTCTGTATATAAACCACCCTAAACCCCGCGATTAAATTCCAAGCTGTAACTCACTCCAGGCTATCTGTTATTCTGTTTATAAACTACCCTGAACCCCGCGATTAGATTCCAGGCTGCAACTCACTCTGGGCTATCTGTTATTCTGTATATAAATCACCCTGAACCCCGCGATTCGATTCCAGGCTGCAACTCACTTCGAGCCATCTGTTATTCTGAATATGAAATATATATTCTGAATATATATTCTGTATATAAACAAGCCTTAACCCCTCAATTAGATTCCATGCCTTAACTCACACCAGGGTATTTGTTTTCTGTATATAAACCACCCCGAACCCCTCGATTACATTCCAGGCTTTAACTGACCTCGGGATTACTGTTATTCTGTCACATAAACCAGCCTGAACCCCTTGATTAGATTCCAGGCTGTAACTCACCCCGGGCTATCTGTTATTCTGTATATAAACAGGCCTGAACCCCTCAATTAGATTCCAGGCTGTAAGTCACTCTGGACTATCTGTTCTTCTGTATATAAACCACTCTGAACCCCTCAATTAGATTCCAGGCTGTAACTCAACCTGGGCTATCTGTTATTTTGTATATAAACCACTCTGAATCCCTCAATTAGAATCCAGGCTGTAACTCACCCCGGGATATCTGTTATTCTGTATGTAAACCACTCTGAACCCCTCAATTAGATTCCAGGCTGTAACTCAACCTGGGCTATCTGTTATTCTGTATATAAACCACTCTGAATCCCTCAATTAGAATCCAGGCTATAACTCACGCCGGGATATCTGTTATTCTGTACATAAACCACTCTGAACTCCGCGATTTGATTCCAGGCTGGAACTCACTCCAGGCTATCTGTTATTTGGTATATAAACCACTCTGAACTCCGCGATTCGATTCCAGGATGTAACTTACTCCGGGCTATCTGAGAGGGACAGACACACAGAGAGAGAGAGAGAGAGAGAGCGACAGGGAGAGTGAGAGAGAGAGAGAAAGAGAGAGAGAGAGAGAGAGAGAGAGAGAGAGAGAGACACAGAGAGAGAGAGGGACAGAGAGAGAGAGGGACAGGGAGAGAGAGTGAGGGACAGAGAGAGAGAGAGAGACAGGGAGAGAGAGTGAGGGACAGGGAGAGAGAGAGGGACAGGGAGAGAGAGAGACAGTGAGGGGGAGAGAGAGAGGGACAGGGAGAGAGAGAGACAGAGAGAGAGTGAGGGGGAGAGGGACAGAGAGAGAGTGAGGGGGAGAGGGACAGGGAGAGAGAGAGAGGGATATGGAGAGAGAGAGGGACAGAGAGAGAGTGGGGGGAGAGGGACAGAGAGAGAGAGACAGAGAGACAGAGAGAGAGAGGGACAGTGAGAGAGAGACGGACAGGGAGGGAGAGAGAGAGAGGGACGGGGGAGAGAGAGAGAGAGACAGGGAGAGAGAGAGTGAGGGAGAGAGAGAGTGGGACAGGGAGAGAGAGAGAGGGACAGAGAGAGAGAGAGAGGGGAGAGAGAGAGGGAGAGAGAGAGGAACAGAGAGAGAGAGGGACAGGGAGAGAGAGAGATAGACAGGGGGAGAGAGAGAGAGAGAGAGGGACAGGGAGAGAGAGATAGAGGGACAGGGAGAGAGTGAGAGGGACAGGGAGAGAGAGAGTGAGATAGAGGGTGAGAGAGTGAGGGACAGGGAGAGAGAGAGGGACAGGGAGAGAGAGAGGGAGGGAGAGAGAGCGAGGGACAGGGAGAGAGAGAGAGAGAGAGGGACAGAGAGAGAGAGAGGGAGAGAGGGACAGGGAGAGAGAGAGAGAGGGACAGGGAGAGAGAGAGAGACAGGGAGAGAGAGAGGGACAGACAGAGAGGGACAGGGAGAGAGAGAGTGAGATAGAGGGAGAGAGTGAGGGACAGGGAGAGAGAGGGACAGGGAGAGAGAGAGAGAGAGACAGAGAGAGAGAGAGGGACAGAGAGAGAGAGAGCGACAGGGAGAGAGAGGGACAGAGAGAGAGAGTGAGGGACAGGGAGAGAGAGTGAGGGACAGGGAGAGAGAGAGAGGGACAGAGAGAGAGAGTGAGGGACAGAGAGAGAGAGAGACAGGGAGAGAGTGAGGGACAGAGAGAGAGAGAGAGGGACAGGGAGAGAGAGAGAGAGGGGGGAGAGAGACAGAGTGAGAGAGAGAGGGACAGGGAGAGAGAGAGATGGGGGGAGAGGGACAGAGAGAGAGAGAGGGACAGGGAGAGAGAGACAGAGGGGGAGTGGGACAGTGAGAGAGAGAGAGAGAGTGACAGGGAGAGAGAGAGAGGGACAGGGAGATAGTGGGACAGGGAGAAAGAGAGACAGGGAGAGAGAGAGAGACAGGGAGAGAGAGAGAGAGAGGGACAGAGAGAGAGAGAGGGACAGGGAGAGAGAGAGAGGGAGAGAGAGAGGGAGGGAGAGAGAGAGGGACAGGGAGAGAGAGGGACAGGGAGAGAGAGAGAGATACAGGGAGAGAGAGAGGGACAGGGAGAGAGAGAGGGAGAGACAGGGAGAGAGAGAGAGACAGGGAGAGAGAGAGAGCGTGAGGGACAGAGAGAGAGAGAGAGAGAGAGACAGGGAGAGAGAGAGAGAAAGGGACAGAGAGAGAGAGACAGAGGGACAGGGAGAGAGAGAGGGGGACAGGGAGAGAGAGAGAGAGAGACAGGGAGAGAGAGAGTGAGATAGAGGGAGAGAGAGTGAGGGACAGGGAGAGAGAGAGTGAGATAGAGGGAGAGAGAGTGAGGGACAGGGAGAGAGAGGGACAGGGTGAGAGGGAGAGAGGGAGACAGAGAGAGTGAGAGAGAGTGAGGGACAGGGAGAGAGAGAGAGGGAGAGAGGGACAGGGAGAGAGAGAGAGAGGGACAGGGAGAGAGAGAAAGACAGGGGGAGAGAGAGGGACAGAGAGAGAGAGAGAGGGACGGGGAGAGAGAGAGTGAGATAGAGGGAGAGCGAGTGAGGGACAGGGAGAGAGAGGGACAGAGAGAGAGAGGGACAGGGAGAGAGAGAGGGGGACAGAGAGAGAGAGGGCGACAGGGAGAGAGAGAGAGTGACGGAGAGAGAGAGGTACAGGGAGAGAGAGTGAGGGACAGGGAGAGAGAGAGAGGGACAGGGAGAGAGAGAGAGAGAGAGTGAGGGACAGGGAGTGAGAGGGACAGAGAGAGAGAGTGAGGGACGCGAGAGAGAGGGACTGAGATAGAGTGAGGTACGCAGAGAGAGAGGGACAGAGATAGAGTGAGGTACGCAGAGAGAGAGAGACAATGAGAGAGGGACAGTGAGAGTGGGACAGTGAGAGTGGGACCGAGACATAGAGAGAGGGACAGGAACAGAGAGAGATTGAGAGAAAGAGCGGGATACATAGAGAGAGAGAGGAACACAGAGAGAGTGACAGAGAGAGAAAGATAGAGAGGGACACAGAGAGAGAGTGAGGGACACAGGGAGAGAATGATGGACACAGGGAGAGAAAGTGGGACACAGGGAGAGAGTGACGGACACAGGGAGAGAGAGTGGGACACAGGGAGAGAGTGTGATAGAGAGACCGAGGGACAGGCAGAGAAAGAGAGAGTGAGGGATACAGAGAGAGGGACAGAGAGAGAGAGAGAGGGACACACACAGAGAGAGAGGGACACAGAGAGAGAGAGGGACACAGAGAGAGAGAGGGACACAGAGAGAGTGGGGGAGAGAGAGAGTGGGGGACACAGAGAGAGAGAATGCATGTGTGTGAGAGAGAATGCGTGTGTGAGAGAGAATGCGTGTGTGAGAGAGAATGCGTGTGTGCGAGAGAGAATGCGTGTGAGAGAGAGAGAGAATGTGTGTGTGAGAGAGAGAATGCGTGTGTGCGAGAGAGAAAATGTGTGTGAGAGAGAGAGAATGAGTGTGTGTGAGAGAGAATGTGTGTGAGTGAGAATGCGTGTGTGAGTGAGAATGCGTGTGTGTGTGAGAGAGAATGTGGAATGCATGTGTGTGCGAGAGAAAATGTGTGAGAGAGAGAGAGAGAATGCGTGTGTGTGTGAGAGAGAATGCGTGTGTGTGAGAGAGAATGTGTGTGAGAGAGAATGCGTGTGTGTGAGATAGAAAATGTGTGTGTGAGAGAGAGAGAATGCGTGTGTGTGAGAGAGAGAGAATGCGTGTGTGTGTGAGAGAGAGAATGCGTGTGTGAGAGAGAGAGAAAGCGTGTGTGAGAGAGAAAATGTGTGTGTGAGAGAGAATGCGTGTGTGAGTGAGAATGCGTGTGTGTGAGAGAGAGAGAATGCGTGTGTGAGAGAGAGAATGTGGAATGCGTGTGTTTGAGAGAGAAAATGTGTGTGAGAGAGAGAGAATGCGTGTGTGTGAGAGAGAAAATGTGTGTGTGAGAGAGAATGCGTGTGTGAGTGAGAATGCGTGTGTGTGTGAGAGAGAGAATGCATGTGTGTGAGAGAGAAAATGTGGAATGCGTGTGTGTGAGAGAGAAAATGTGTGTGTGAGAGAGAGAGAATGCATGTGTGTGAGAGAGAGAATGTGGAATGCGTGTGTGTGAGAGAGAAAATGTGGAATGCGTGTGTGTGAGAGAGAAAATGTGGAATGCGTGTGTGTGAGAGAGAAAATGCGTTTGTGAGAGAGAGAGAATGTGTGTATGAGAGAGAATGCGTGTGTGTGAGAGAGAGAATGCGTGCGTGTGAGAGAGAAAATGTGTGAGAGAGAGAATGCATGTGTGAGAGAGAACGAGAATGCGTGTGTGAGAAAGAATGCGTGTGCGAGAGAGAGAGAATGAGTGTGAGAGAGAATGCGTCTGTGAGAGAGAGAGAGAATGCACGCGTGAGAGAGAGAATGAGTGTGGGAGAGAGAGAGCGAATGCGTGAGTGAGAGAGAGAATGAGTGTGTGAGAGAGAGAATGAGTGTGTGTGAGAGAGAAAATGTGTGTGAGAGAGTGAATGCGTGCATGTGTGAGAGAGAGAATGCATGTGTGAGAGAGAATGCGTGTGTGCGAGAGAGAAAATGTGTGTGTGAGAGAATGCGTGTATGAGAGAGAATGAGTGTACATGAGAGAGAATGCATGTGTGAGAAAGAATGCGTGTGCGAGAGAAAGAATGTGTGTGTGTGAGAGAGAGAGAATGAGTGTGTGCGTGAGAGAGAATGCGTGTACAAGAGAGAGCGAGAATGCATGTGTGCGAGAGAGAATGAGTGTGCTTGAGAGAATGCACGTATGTGAGAGAGAGAAGCGTGTGTGCAAGAGAGAGAATGCACGTATGTGAGAGAGAGAATGCGTGTGTGCGAGAGAGAGAGAATTCACGCATGTGAGAGAGAGAGAGAATGCGCGTGTGTGAGAGAGAGAGAATGCGTGTGTGCGAGAGAGAGAATGCGTGTGTGCGAGAGAGAGAATGCGCGTATGTGAGAGCGAACGAGTTTGAAAGAGAGAGAATGCGTGTGTGAGAAAGAATGCGTGTGCGAGAGAGAGCGAGAATGCGTGTGTGAGAGAGAGAGAATGAGTGTGAGAGAGAATGCGTCTGTGAGAGAGAGAGAGAGAATGCACGCGTGAGAAAGAGAATGAGTGTGGGAGAGAGAGAGCGAATGCGTGAGTGAGAGAGAGAATGAGTGTGTGAGAGAGAGAATGAGTGTGCAAGAGAGAGAATGGGTGCGTGAGAGAGAGAATGAGTATGGGAGAGAGAGAGAGCGAATGTGTGAGTGAGAGAGAGAATGAGTGTGTGAGAGAGAATGAGTGTGCGAGAGAGAGAATGAGTGTGTGAGAGAATGCGTGCGTTAGAGATAGAGAGAATGCACGTGTGAGAGAGAGAATGCGTGTGTGAGAGAGAGAATCAGTGTGGGAGAGAGAGAGAGCGAATGGGTGAGTGAGAGAGAAAAAGTGTGTGTGAGAGAGAGAGAATGCGTGTATGAGAGAGAATAAGTGTGTGAGAGAGAATGCGTGCGTGAGAGAGAGAATAAGTGTGAAAGAGAATGTGTCTGTGAGAGAGAATGCGCGCGTGAGAGAGAGAATGAGTATGGGAGAGAGAGAGAGAATGAGTGTGTGTGAGAGAGAATGAGTGTGTGAGAGAATGCTTGTGTGAGAGAGAATGAGTGTGCGAGAGAGAGAATGCGCGTTTGTGAGAGAGAGAGAATGCCTGTGTGCAAGTGCGTGCATGAGAGAGAGAAAATGTGCCCATGTGAGTGAGAAAGTGTGTGAGCGTGTGTGAGATATGATGTGCTCATGCATGAGAGTGTGTGTGAGTGTGAGAAAGAAAGGGTGAAAGTGAGAGAGAGGAAGTGTGTGAGTGGATGTGAAAGAGTGAGTGCATCCGAGTGTGTGAACAAGTGAACGAGAGTGAGTGTGCACGTGAGAGAGAGGGCATGTGTGAGTGACTTTGCAAGTGTGTGTGAGAGAGACAGAGTTTTGGAGAGAGAGAGAGTGAGTGTGTGAAAGTGAGCATGTATGAGATGGTGAATGTGAGTGTGTGGCGTAAGTGTGTCAGAAAGTGAATATGAGAGTGTGTGTGTAAGAGTGTGTGTGGAAGCGAGTGTGTGAGAGAGAGAGTGTAGAGAGAGAGAATGAGTGAGTGAAAGTGTGTGTATGTCAGAGAGACAGAGAGAGAGTGTATGTTTGTGTGTGAGTGTGAGAGAGAAATTGTGATGGAGCGTGTGAAAATGTTTGAGTGTGCATTTGTGAGTGACTGCGTGTGTGTGTGTGTGCGTGCATGTCGGTGTGGATGTCTGCAAGTGTGTGAAAGGGCATGTGTGTGAGGGACTGAATGTGGTGTGTGAGGGGGTGTGTGTACACGTGTGAGAGTGTGAGTAAATGAGAGTGAGGGACAGTGTATAGTTTAGTGGATCATTACTGGGACAAGGACATAAACACGTGGTTTATACACAGTTACATTATGGAGGGACAGCACTGACACGGAAACTGGGCACTCCAATGGAAACACACACACAGTCTCACTCTCTCACACACCCACACACAGAGGCTTGGTCTCATTCTCTCTCTCACACACACAGAGGCTTGGTCTCACTCTCTCTCTCACACACACACACAGTCTCACTCTCTCTCACACACACACAGAGGCTTGGTCTCACTCTCTCTCACACACACACACAGAGGCTTGGTCTCACTCTCTCTCACACACAAACAGAGGCTTGGTCTCACTCTCTCTCACACACACACAGAGGCTTGGTTTCACTCTCTCTCACACACACACAGAGGCTTGGTCTCACTCTCTCACGCACACACACAGAGGCTTGGTCTCAATCTCTCTCACACACACACACACAGAGGCTTGGTCTCACTCTCTCTCACACACAAACAGAGGCTTGGTCTCACTCTCTCACACACACACACAGAGGCTTGGTCTCACTCTCTCTCACACACACACAGTCTCACTCTCTCTCTCACACACACAGAGGCTTGGTCTCACTCTCTCTCTCTCACACACACAGAGGCTTGGTCTCACTCTCTCTCACACACAAACAGAGGCTTGGTCTCACTCTCTCTCTCACACACACACAGAGGCTTGGTCTCACTCTCTCTCTCACACACACAGAGGCTTGGTCTCACTCTCTCTCACACACACAGTCTCACTCTCACACACACACACATACCCACACAGAGGCTTGGTCTCACTCTCTCACACACACACACACACACAGAGGCTTGGTCTCACTCTCTCTCACACACAAACAGAGGCTTGGTCTCACTCTCTCTCACACACACACACAGTCTCACTCTCTCTCTCACACACACAGAGGCTTGGTCTGACTCTCTCTCTCACACACACACAGAGGCTTGGTCTCACTCTCTCTCACACACAAACAGAGGCTTGTTCTCACTCTCTCTCTCTCACACACACAGAGGCTTGGTCTCACTCTCTCTCACACACACAGTCTCACTCTCACACACACACACGCACACACACACCCACACAGAGGCTTGGTCTCACTCTCTCTCACACACACACACACACACAGAGGCTTGGTCTCACTCTCTCACACATACACACACACCCACACACCCACCCACACAGAGGCTTGGTCTCACTCTCTCTCCCACACACACACAGAGGCTTGGTTTCACTCTCTCTCTCACACACACAGAGGCTTGGTCTCACTCTCTCACGAACACACACAGAGGCTTGGTTTCACTCTCTCTCTCACACACACAGAGGCTTGGTCTCACTCTCTCACGAACACACACAGAGGCTTGGTTTCACTCTCTCTCTCACACACACAGAGGCTTGGTCTCACTCTCTCACGAACACACACAGAGGCTTGGTCTCAGTCTCTCACACACACAGTCTCA